>NC_056741.1:711101510-711326510 GCF_019279795.1 Protopterus annectens
TTCAAATATATTCCTACTTGGACGACTGCCTTATTCAAGCAGAGAGCAAGGACATTCTACTAAAGCATCTGGCGTTTGTAAAATAATTACTAATTTGCCTAGGGTACACAGTAAATGAAAAGAAATCAAAACTAGTGCCCTCTCAAGAGATAATATTCCTGGGTGCAAGCTTAAATACAACTGCCCAAATGGCTTATCTCACGCCAGACAAGCAAAGGCAACCGACTCATTACTTTCAAATGATGGCAACAAAGACTCCGCTACCTGCAAGAAAAATTCTGCAGGCTTTGGACTTCATGGCATCTTGCATCCTGCTAATTCCATGTGCAAGACTGCATATGAGGAAGCTACAATGGTACCTAAAAAGTGTTTGTACTCAACATTGCCACAGCCTGGAAACAATAATAACTCTTATTCCCTGCCTGCAACAGGAGTTTCGATGGTGGGCACTGGCCTGTCACCACAACAAGGGACAGCCTTTCACTTTACCCACAGCCAGGCAGACACTAACAACAGATGCATCGGATTATGCCTGGGGGGCACACATGGCAGGAAAATGTATTCAGGGCATGTGGCCCACGGACCAAATGCATCTTCACATCAATCAAAAAGAGATGCTAGCTGTACAGAATGCCCTGACAGCCTTCAATGATCTACTACATCCAGGACAACTATTACTAAAGACGGACAATACTACAGTTATGTGGTACATAAACAAGCAAGGGGGCACACATTCCTACCCCCTCTGCAGGCAAGCCATGACTTTGTGGAACACAGCACTGACCTATCAAGTACATCTGCAGGCACAATTCCTGCCAGGAAAGAAAAATACTCTGGCAGACGAACTAAGCAGAAACCTCATGGACCCCTATGAGTGGAAACTAAATCCACAGGTCTTCAGCATGATAACAAGGAAATGGGGATGCCCAGACATAGATCTCTTTGCCTCCCCTCACAACTACCAACTACAGAAATTCTGCACAAGGACTTATCACTCACAAGCATGGAAAGTGGATGCTCTATCTTTCAGCTGGAAAATCCTAACAGTTTATGCCTTTCCACCACTGCCACTCCTTACCAAGGTGCTCCTAAAAGTCAGACAAGAGAAGCCAAAAATGATTTTGATTGCCCCAGACTGGCCACTCCAGCACTGGTACCCAATCCTAAAGAGCTTGTCTCAAGGCCCAGCCTGGACTTTACCTCTAATTCCTCATCTTTTGACTCAACAAAACAATCAGATCCTGCACAGCCAACTCAGAACCTTAAATCTGGCTGCATGGCGGATAATATAGCCACTCAGAACACACCTCTCTCTAAAGCTGTTATGAATGTCATTTTGGAAGACAGGAGGCCCAGCACCAGGAAATCTTATGCAGAAAAATGGAAGAGATTATGTGCTTGGAACCAGGCACAAGGACTTGAACCACTTGTTCCAAATATTCCTCAGATTTTACAATACCTAACTGAGATGCTGGACAAAGGCCTATCCTTCTCATCAATTAAGATCCATGCCTCTGCCATTTCAGCTCATTACAATACGGAACCTCCTCTATTTTCTCTCATCCATTGCTAAGACAGTACCTCAGAGGGGCAAAAACCATAAGACCCCCAAGGAGAGCACCGATACCTACATGGGACCTCAACTTTGTTTTAGAAAAGCTCACAGTACCTCCTTTTGAGCCAGCCAATACAGCTGACATAAAATTTTTATCATGGAAAACTGCTCTGCTCCTAGCAATAACTTCAGCAAGAAGAGTCTCATAGTTACAGGCATTAATGGCAGTGGAACCTTTTATCATTTTTCATCCAGACAGAGTTTCTCTAAGGACAAACCCAACATTTATGCCGAAGGTAGTATCCAGTGTGGCTCTTAACCAAACCATTCATTTGCCAACATTTTATCCAAATCCCCAGAGCTTTAAAACTTCTTTTTTCTCACTGAAAATTGTATTTTTTCCTCACAAAAGCTATTTTAAAAGCTAATTGCTCTTGTTGTTTAGCGTGTGTTTTGTGGTGTGAGTGATTTGTTTTGTGGTATCCCTCTGTTCCTACAGGCTAGGCCCATTTAAATTAGAGGACCTAGTCCTCCCTCCGTTGTATAGTTTGTCTGTTCCTGTGACAGAAAAGTGTTTTTTTTCCTCGCTTCTGTGTGTGCGTTAGTCGTGTCAAGAATCGTTTAACTTAGAGATTCTTGTCAGCAGTTGTTAGCGGCCCCCTTAACCGTTGTTGGACTAAGGTCCTGTCTCTGTTGTGTTGTGTACAGTGCTTTTTGATATGTCAAAGGATCAAAAGGAACACAAACCCTCTGGGTTTAAGAAGTGTTCTAAATGCAGCTACAAGATGTCCATAAAAGATGGACATTCTGTTTGTATATACTGCCTGGGGGCTATACATTTACAAGAGTCCTGTAGCTTTTGTCATGCATTCAGCCCAAGCGTGCTACAGGAAAGAAAAAATAAACTTATACTGAAGGGTCTTCTAAAGCCTTCCTTTGAGGAGTCCTTGGACTCTTCCTCTGGTTCACAGACTAAAGCCAAGACTTCTAAGGCTAAGAAGAGATCTCCGGCTCCATCTGTTTCATCAGAGCCACCAGAGAAGACTACCAAATTGGATTCTACCTCCTCGGCTCCCTTTTCCTCAGGGCCACAGGAGGTAGCTGTGGTTCTTGAATCAGCCTCGGCTCCAATCCTGTTAGAGCCCATTCTGAGCCGGTCTCCTAGTGTCAGACAAGGATCTCCAGATAGGAGATCACAGTCACCTTCTCTCTCCTCCAAATCCTCCAGACTCTCTGATTTGTATGTGGATAGGGTGGTCCAGAGGCTCCTGCAGTCGCCTGTGTTGGCAAAATTATTTTCGGCTCCGACCCAGTCGGCTCCGGAGCCAGTCCCGATGAGTGCACCACCGATGTTTCCTCCTCCGAGCACCTCCTTGTCTTCAGAGCCAGAGTGTTCTGCTCCGGGTGATGTTCTGCCGGCTCCAATACCTCTTAAGGCTTTATCGGTGCCGACTTCGATTCCTACCATGTCGGCTCCGTCCTCTGGTTTCGGAACCCGGGTTTCCTCTGTCAGGCCCGAGGGGAATACTTCGGGACCTTTGTCGGTTCCGAGCCTCCCTCTCGGCGCTTCGGCTCTGGGAACTTCGGTTCCGGTCATGGCCTCTGAGGTTGGTCGGTTCTCGGATTCGGGGGGACCCACCTTCGAGGCCATGAGGAGCGCACTGGCCAGATCTTCATGACATCACCCGGATTGGTCATTCCATCCCCTTCCACACCGGCGAGAGCCTCTGATGTCCCCCTGTCGGTTGACGGCGGAGCCCCAAGGTCTGGAGATACCCCTATGAGCGGTCCCCAGCTTTCTGAGAGCCCCTCGGAGTCTGTGCTTGAGGAGCCCCCAAGAAAGAAGTTGTGCAAGAGGAAGCACATAGACTCCCTGGATGAGTCTCTCACTTCTGATACCGACCTTGAAGAGTCAGAGGGGTCCCCCAAGTCGTCCTCCGATTGTGTCTTTCTCCGACATCCTGGAGATTTTGAGGCAGAGAGGCGGCTGGTCGTCCAAAACCCCTCTGAGGAGGAGTCGGTATTCCTCAAGGCCTTTGGGGCTCAACCCTCCGCCTCCTGGGTGTCTCCACCCTTCAATGAGCTCCTAGATTTGATCTGTCGAAGGGCGTGGGAGACTCCTGACTCAGTGGAACCTGTACCCAGACGCCCTAATAAATTTGTTTCAGCTCCCCCTGAGAACGGGTTCCTGTCCAAAGGGGTTTCTGTGGATGCCATGGTGGTGGCAGTGGCCACTCAGCAGGTAGTAGCCGAGTCTTCTTCCTCCGTCCATCCTCCTAACAAGGAGTCCAGGAGTGTGGATCTGTACGGGAAGCGTACCCTCTCTTCAGTGACCTTCAGCCTTCGGTCTCTGAACTATCTTTGTCATTTTACTCTGCTCCAGAGAGATCTCCTTAAAGAGTTAGGAGATACTCTAATGGGTAATGTACCTGAGGCGTTAACACAGACAGTTAATGCCCAGTTGTCTACTCTTGGCTCGATTGTCAACTCGTCCATGAGGCTCATATCCTATGCAGCCGAGGGGGTGAGCAGGGCAGCTAGCTCAGGTGTAGCCCTTAGGAGGCAAGCCTGGATGCGCCTGTGTCATTTAGCTGAGGCCTTCAAGTCTTCCTTCACTGACGCCCCCTTTGATGGGTCCTCACTCTTTGGGACCAAAGTGAAAGACACCCTCACCAGATGCGAGCAAGAGGGAAAGACCCTGTCTGCTATAGGGGTAAGTTTTTCCCTCCCATCTAGGCCTTACCCCAAGGCTCAGAGGGGAGGAAAATGTGGTTCAAAAAGTCACAGAAGTCTTTTCCTGCCGCTCAAGGTGAGTCCCCCTCCAGAGGCAGAGGAGGGGGTGGCTATTCTGGGAGATGCCACCCTAGGGGCAGAGGAGGCCCTCGCAATTCGGGAGACCGTGATTCCTTTTGCGGGCCTTCTTATCATCGTCCCTGATGTATTGCCCAACTGTGCTATTCCGGAGCCAGTCGGGGGCCGCATTTCGTTGTACCCGGAAGCCTGGGCAAGTATCACTCAGGATTGATGGGTGCATTATATAGTTACCGGAGGTTATTCCATCCCCTTGTTGTCAGACCCTCCTCAACCCAAGAGAATCCCAGACGTTCCACCCAGTCAAAGGGATCACGCAACACTAGAAATTTCAAAGTTGCTGGAAAAAGGAGTCATTCAACCTGTCTCCTCAGACCAGATCCGATTAGGGACTTACTCAAGACTGTTTTTGGTGTGGAAAAAAACAGGGGACCTGAGACCCATCTTGGATCTCAGCCGACTGAATCGCTACATTCTAAAGTCCAAGTTCCGAATGGTCACCCTTCAGTCTATTTTTCCATTACTGGGAAAAGAAGTATGGATGTGCTCCATCGATCTCAAGGATGCTTACTACCATATCAAAATGGACAGGGCATCCAGGAGTCACTTACAATTCCGGCTGGGAGCCAGTCATTTCCAGTTTCGTGCTCTGCCCTTTGGTCTCACCACAGCCCCCAGGGTGTTCACCAAGTGTTTGGCAGTGGTGACAGCTCACCTGAGACGTCAAGGATTCCAAGTGTTTCCATACCTGGACGACTGGCTCCTCACCGCCCCCACCAGGCATCTTCTCATTCAGGCCAGGGAAAAGACTGTTGCCCTTTGTCATCAACTAAGAATTGCCTTGAACTGGGGAAAGTCTGCCTTGCTGCCCTCACAGCATGTCACATTTATAGGCGCAGAGCTAGACACCGTTCATATGCGGGCGTTCCTGCCCCAAGAAAGGATAGAGGTGTTACAGGGTCAGGTTCGCACATTGCCCTCAAGAAGGTTCAGGCCAGATGGGGTTCTACAGCTCCTGGGATCCATGGCAGCCACCATTATGTTAGTGCCTCTAGCCAGATTACACATGAGGCTTCTGCAGTGGCTCCTCTCTGCCCAATGGTCCTTTCAGAAACTTCCCCGGTCCCATTTGATCCTACTCCCCGATCGGTGCAAACAGGACCTCTGTTGGCTACGCTCCACCAACTTGAACAAAGGGAATCCGTTTATTCCTATGCCTCCGGTTGCCACGGTGACCACGGATGCCTCCCAGATGGGATGGGGGGGCATAATCTTGGCAGGACGGTCCAAGGCATCTGACAAGATCACAAGGTACATCTGCACATCAGTGTTCTAGAGATGAGAGCAGTGCTACTGGCGTTGCAAGCACTGCAGAGCTCTCTCCCCCTAGGAACGATTGCAGTTCACTCAGACAACATGTCCGTGGTGTGGTACCTGAACAAGCAAGGGGGGAACCAGATCTTACCCCCTGTGCACAGAGGCCATGCGAGTGTGGCAGTGGGCAGTGTCCTCCCGACGGTTCCTATTGGCAATGTACATTCCAGGGAAGGCCAATGTGATAGCAGACACGCTAAGCAGATCTATTCTGATGCCTTACGAGTGGTCCCAGAACCGCCGAGTTGCAGAACAGATTTTCAACAGGTGGGGTCAGCCTTGCTGCGACTTTTTTGCCAATCCCCACAATGCCAAGTGCAGCAACTACTTCACTCTGATCCCCCCACAGGGGGAGTCACCCAGGGACGCTCTAGTCCACGATTGGCCTCCCAGTCTGCTCTATGCTTTCCCTCCGTTTCCTCTGCTACCAAGAGTGATTCAGAAAGCCATTTCCTTGGGAAGCAAGATGATTATAATTGCCCCACACTGGCCTCGTCAAGTCTGGTTCTCCTTTCTTCATCAGTATGCAGTGGACAGTCCTTGGACTCTGGACCCAGCACCAGACCTATTGACACACATGTCGGGACAGTCCCATCTCTCCCTGCAGACCCTCAGGCTGACAGCCTGGCTACTCCACTTCCATCTTTAGTCAAACTTCATTGTTTTTCACCTGAGGTAGGTAGTACACATTTTATCTTCTTCTCATAAATCTTCTACCAGGAAGATTTACTCCAGCAAGTGGAAAAGATTTTCAATTTGGGCTCAGGCCAAGGGACTGGATCCTTTCACAGCCCCCATCCCTGCTGTCTTAGATTTTTTATCCACACTTTTTCAGCTGGGTTCTGCTCCTGCGACCATTAAGTTCCAGCTGGCCGCAATTTCTAATTTTCATACCTCTTATGAACCTTTTCTCATGGCTCATAAACTATGTAATGCCGTTTTGAGGGGCACCTTGTTGCTACGGCCTCCTGTGTCAGAACCCATCATGCCACGGGATTTAAATTTTATTTTACAGGCCCTGACTTCATCACCTTTCGAACCAGCTGCCACCTGTGAATTAAAATTTCTGTCTTGGAAGACTGCATTCTTAATAGCTATCACATCAGCCAGATGGGTGTCGGAGATTCAAGCGTTGTCCATCAAATCCCCATATTTAATCTTTCATAAGGACAAGGTTTCCTTGAGACTTAATCCGTCCTTTCTTCCGAAAGTAACTGCTGCCGTTAATGTCAATCAGTCCATTGAGCTGCCAGTTTTCTTTCCTCAATTTTCCAACAAGGAGTAGTTTAAGTTTCATCAGTTGGACGTACACAGGCAGCTTCGATTTTACTTACACAGGACAAAACAACTTCATAAGTCTGACCAACTTTTTGTGTCCTTTTCAGAAAATAAAACAGGTTCCCCTATTTCTAAGATTACAATTTCCAGATGGATTTCTGATTGCATCTCATATGTCTATTCGTCAGCAGGCAGAGAGTTACCGTTCCCCGTCAAGGCTCACTCCACCAGGGCTGTTTCCGCTTCAGTAGCTTATCATTCCAGGCTATCTTTGGATGAAATTTGAGCGGCGACCATGTGGGCTTCTCTCCAAACCTTCATTACAAATTAGATGTGGCTTCTAGGGGCCGGGCTTCCTTTGGTTCCACTGTTCTAAGGAGCATCTTCCATTGAGCCTCCCAGGATAGAGGTGCTGGGGACGCTGTCCTGTGAGTAAGAATGTAGGCGAGATTGGACCACATAACATCTAGAAGTTATATACTCACCATAACGTTTGATCTATGTGGTCCATCTCGCCTCACATTCTTACGTTCCCTCCCACCTGTCCCCCCTCCTGGAGGATTTGGAGGCGACATTTGTCTTCAGTACCCTTCGGTACTGGTTGTTTTTTCTTTGCTACCCTGGTTAGTGTTCTAACCTACTGAACTGTGATTGTGCATGAGGTGTGACTATATGTTGCTGCAAACTATATCTGGGGCTATGGAGCGGTGCAACATGGGATACCAGGTTAACCCAGCCAATTGGAGACTTTGTGCTAGAAAAATAAGTTGGCCGAGTGCTCCGAACCCGTGAGTAAGAATGTGAGGTAGAGATGGACCACTTACATCGAACGTTATGGTGAGTACATAACTTCTAGCTTTCAGAAAAACTGAGCAACTGTCTGTAGCATATGCTGCAGGATCACAAGGAAAGGCTATCTCAAAGCAGACTATTTCAAAATGGATAGGACACTGTATTCGTTTCTGCTGTGCACACCATGGCAAGTCAGTACCTAAGAATATTAGGCCACATTCTACCAGTGCAGCAGCCACTTCAGCAGCCTTTCTCAGAGGAGTACCAACCAAGGAAATTTTGGAGGCTGCAACTTGGGAGTTCAGTGCACACCTTTACCAAGCATTGCCACTTACCTCTTTACTCTAAATCCAGAGCAGGCTTTGCCACTGCAGTTCTGCAGGGCCTCATAGCCACTCCTAATCCTATTTAGAACCAGCTGCCCTACCTCAGCTTTGGGATTCAACCGAAGTGTAATGACTGCAACAGTGAAACACGATGAACATAGTATAGTTGTGTACCTACCATAAATGTAGATGTTCGAGTGTGTTCACTGTTGCAGTCCAGGTTACACACCCTCCATCCCCCTTCTTTGCTGGGACTTATCTATACTTCTCTATCCTATACAACCTATGTGGTGTATTTGCTTGTAGATGAAGGTATTGTTTTTATTTTTCTGTAAGTTTTTATAAACAATATGTATTGCCTACCTTCTTGGGGGCACCTGACATTTGGGGCAAGAAAAACTGAAGAAAATGGCGTCGGCTGCATCTTGTATACCCTTGGCACACTGACGTCAGGGAAGAGGCGACAGCAACCGACGCCGGACCAGGACTTTGGAATTCAGGCCAACTGAGGGTAGCCTGCCAGCAAGATAACCCAAGTGTAATGACTGCAACAGTGAATACACTCGAACATCTACATTTATGGTAGGTACACAGCTGTACTTTTTTAGAGTAGATTGTGGACTGACTGCTATTGATATTTCTATTAGAACTGGTTGTAATCATTAGCTGTGTTTTTTTGGTATTGATGATAAGTTGGGCCTTGGTAAGGTAGTTTTGTACATCAGAGAGTGTTGATTGCGTAGTTTGCAAGAGGGTGGGAGTATTTTGTACAGTGCAGATTAGAGTTGTATTATCTGCATACTGAATGATAGAAGCATGTTGAGTGGAGGTATGGAGGTCATTTGTAAAAATTGTGAAAAGTAGAGGTCCTAAGATAGACCCCTGTGGGACTCTTGTAGTTATGGGTAACAGAGGTGAGAGACAATTTTCCCATTTCACAGCCTGGTATCTGTCAGTTAAGTAGCTGTGGAACTGGATTAGAGTGGATTTACATAGGTTATAGTAGTATAATTTATTTAACAGGATTTGATGGGATACTGTATCAGATGCTTTGGACATATCTAAAAAGAGAGTTGACACGTGAACGCCTTTATTTTTGAGTTGGTTTATTGTGTCTGTGAAGCTGAGTAGGGCTGTAGTGGTGCTGTGTGCTGGTCTGAAACCGTGTTCGGTAGGGGACAGAATATTGTTATCTATTAGGTGTTTTAGTATTTGGGTATGACTGCACTTTTCTAAGAATTTGGCCAGGGGGGAAGAGTATTGCAATGGGTCTGTAGTTAAGTTCAGTGGAGGTCCCTCCTTTGTGTGTGGGAGTAACATGGGATATTTTCCAGAGTTTAGGCATGTAGTTTTCAGCAGTGGATCTGTTTGTAATTGTTGAGATTCGGATTGCAATAGCATCTGCTGTAAGTTTTAAGAAGTAGCTAGGGAGTTGGTCAGCTGTGGTTGATGAGGTTTTTAGTTTAGTGATCATGGAGCTGGTGGGTACTGTTTCGAGGGTAAAGCATGAATTAGTATTATCTATGGTGGGGAGGGATGGTGAGGTTGGAATTGTTCTGCGGTACTAGAGATAGAAATGAGTTCACAAAGTGGGAGTTGAATTGTGTTTCAACAGGAAGTTTAGTATCAGGAGTAGTTGGTTTGGGGGTTGCTGTGTAGGTGGGTTTTAGTACCTGGTTTACGCTTTTCCAGAATTTCTAGGGATTGTGTTGGTATTTAGTTTTTAAGGTAGTATAGTAGTTGTTTTGTCCTGCCTAATGCACTTTTTTGCATGGTTGCGCAGCTCTCCATAGTTAGTTAGGCTTTGTGTGTCCTTAGTTCTTTGATAGTAGAGCCATGTAGTCTCTCTGGACTTAAGGATTTGTTTGGTTTCATTACTGAGCCAGCGGTTCTGAGAGGCTTTAACCTTAACCTTATGCAATGGAGCTACAAAGTCTGGCTGTTGTAAAAATGTTTTGTTGAAGTAGGCTACAGCCTGGTCAAGTGGGAGGGTTTTTAAAGGTATCCAGTCACAGTTATAGAGTAAGGTTTTGAGGACTCTGGGAAATAAATCTTTTGTTTCTCTTGTCGATCTGTAAGTAGTGCTCTTGCATTGGCTTGTTTTGCTACGTATTATGTATATTAGGTTGTGGTCACTTAAACTGTCTGGGAGACTGCCTATCTGGGGATACAGTGTGGGATTGTTGGTTAGGGCCCAGTCCAAGACAGATTCCCTTTTAGAGGTTTTATCACACCTAGTAGGAAATTGGACTAGCTGCTTGAAGCCATGTAGATTTATTAGATTACTTGGTGCTTCTGATACACAGGTAAGCCAGTCTACTTTGAAATCCCCCAGAATGAAGGTTTCTTGTGAGTATGTAGTAGAGCACCAGGATAAAGTCTTCAAGGCTAGCAGATGTATTGCCAGGTGGGATATAGATGGCAATGATTGTGATGGACTATTTGGGGTTTAGTTGGAGTTGTGAGATCACAATGTCCCAATTATTGGAAGTAGGGAATGAGTTGGGGATGTCACGTAGTGTTAGGTTGGATTTGAATAGTATGGCAGTTCCACCTCCCTTACGTAGGGGTCTGTCTTGCCTAATGATATTGTAGCCAGCTGGGAGAATTTCTGAGGGCAGGTATGTTCTTATTTAGCCAGGTTTCTGTTAAAGCAACTACATCTGGAGAGTAGTGTGCTATAGTGGCCTGAAGTTCTGGTATTTTATTTTGATACTTCTAATATTGATATTTGGTATTGAGAGATGGTTTGTTTTGTCATTCTTATATATATGCACAGATGTACACACACAGATGTGTGTGTGTGTGTGTGTGTATATGTATTTTATATATATATATATATATATATTTATATATATATATATATATATATATATATATATATATATATATAATGTGTATATATATATATGTGTGTATATATATATATATATATATATATATATATATGTATATATGTATATATTTGGCATTTGTTGACCAGGAAAGTTCCATGTGGGACAGGAGCCCATTTTCAGAGGAGGCCCAGGGAGAAAAGCTCCACAGACATATTATGATTGCAAAGAATTTTACAAGAATTTACAGGAGTTACACTACAATACAGTACAATATAACAACATGAGAAACAGGCTAATAAATTGTGGGAAGTTAAAATATCAGAGATAAACAGAGTAATTTACTATATATATATATATATATATATATGTGTGTGTGTGTGTGTGTACATACACACACATACAGCTGCACTTTCTTTGTAAATATTGAAATGAGTTGAAAGTTAAGCAAGGAAAAGATCAGTAGAGGAGTAGTGTTAGGTTGAAAGAATTAATAAAGGGAAAGAAAAGTCACTAGTGGGGTAGTTTTAAAGGAGTGAGGGATTAGAATGATAGTTAAGGTTAGTGACATAGTAACAAGAAAGTTGTTTAAAATAACTTGTAGATCAAAAAGAGTTTCCTACTTGTGTTGATGAGTAAATATTGGGGTAAGCTAGAGGAAGGCTCTAGGAGAGTAGGATGTGTATCTATTTGGATAGATGCAGGGGCAGATTTAAGTATTTAGTAGGTAGTTCTTTAGGCTGAGTTTAAATTTATTGAAGCAGCTAATGGTGTTTATGCTTGTTGGAAGTGAGTTCAATAGTTTAGCAATAGCATGTGAGTAAAGGCAGTGTCCAGCTGTTTTGTTTGGTACATGAGTAGTTATGAGTTGTTTATTTTCAGAGCGAAGGGTTCTGGCGGGGCTGTAGGGTATTAAAATGTTCTTGAGGGCAGGATAGTTGTTTGGATTCGAGACAGTTTTATGTGCTATGGGTAGGTGAATGACTTTAAGGTAATATGGAAATTCTAGCCAGTCTAATTCTTTTAAGGCTTGGCAGTGATGTGAGCAATATGAGCTACGTGTGGCAAATTTAGCAATTTTAACGGTAGCAGGACTGGAGTTTATTTTGTAGAGATGAGTGCAGGTTAGTAAAAATGGGGGCACCATATAATAGAGAGGGGAGCAAGTAAGTGCTGGCGAGAGCTTTTTTGGTGGTGCTGTCCATGAAATTTTTATGTCTGTATAGGGCTCCTAATTTGCAGTGGGTTTTGTAATGGCATTACCAATATGGCGTTCAAGTGCAAGTTTATTGTCAATTGTAATACTTAATAGTTTAGCATGAGACATGATTTCAAAATTTCCTGGCCTTCAAGGCTAGAGAGGACCTTCTCCAGCTTGGCAGTTTCCTCTCCCATCTTCTCTAGGCCCTCCCCAGCCATACTCAGGTTTGGATGCTGAGGTCTCATCGTCCATACAGCATCAGCCCTCCCGCAAGTGCCTTCAGGCAGGCACTGCCCCACTAGGGGTACCAGTCTCTTCTGAGTCTTCCCCTGAGCCCACTGTGGAGGAACCCCCCCCCCCATCTCAGAAGAGTATGGAGGAGCCCAAGTGTCTCATCTTACACAGAAATTCCCTAACTGATGACATGGATTTTGAGGAGGGAGATGAGTCCCTCAGACTTCCGCCTGTGGAAGTGTCCTTTGGGGGCTTCCCTTAGGTTCTCAAGCAACAGAGGCGGTTGGTTTTCCCCAACCCCATTTTCGGAGGAATCCGTGTTCCTGAAGGCCTTCAGGATGGGCCGGTGTTCCACCTGGGTTTCCCCCCACTGACGTGCTTGTGGACCTTATCACCAGCAGGGCTTGGAAGGAGCTAGATATGGTGTAACCTGTGCCTAAAAAAGCCAGCAAATTCCTCAGTCCTCCCAAAGACAGAACATTTTGGAGCAAAGGTGTCCCCGTCGATGCCATTGTGGTGGCCACTGCTACAAAGAAGGAGCTAGCTGAGCAAAGCTCTTCGATCCACCCACAGGAGTCCCAGGCGATTAACCATTTTGGAAAGTGTGAGTTTGCCTAAGCTACTTTCAGTCTGAGAGCAACTAATTATTTGTCCCATTTTACCTGGCTTCAGAGGGACTTGGTTTCAGAGCTTACCACTTCCCTTACAGAGTTGTTGCCTGCAAGAGAGTCTTAAGCTGGTCTCTTTGAAGCTGTCTGCTCTGACTTCCTTGGCTAATGCTTCGATGAGGTTGATCTCCAATTCAGCGGAGGCCGCCTCTCGAGGGACAGACACTGGTATTGCCATTTGGCGGCATGCCTGGCTTCACCTTTGTGGGTTTGCGGAACCCTTCAAGGCATCTTTCACTAATCACCCCTTTGATGGCTCCACCTTGTTTGGTCCATCTGTTTAAGGAAACCTTATCCTGCAGTGAGCAGGAAGGTAAGACTATTTCATCGGTAGGGATCAAGTTTTCTATTCCCCAGTGGTCCTTTTCTGAGACCCAGAAGGGAAGTAAGAAACTTTGGTTCTGGAGGACACAGTCTTCCTTTCAGGATGCTCCCCATGAATCCTCTTCCACAAGGGGGAAGGGGATGCAATGGCAGATGCCGCCCCAGGGACAGAGAAGGGTCTGCAGAACAAGGGCTCCCAGGAAATCTTGGAAAAGCCCTTTCAGTGTTCCTGCAACACTGCCCAGCTGTCCTGCCTTGGAGGCAGTTGGAAGTCCACTCTCCCTTTACTCACTATCCTGGACAAGTAAAACTTCTGATCAATGGCGGCCAGAAATTATGTCCAGGGGTTACTCCATTCCCTTTTTTCAGCCCTCTCCAATTCAAAAGTTTCTCCTGGTTGTTCCATCCTGCCAAAGGGAGTTCGCCTATCCCGAGGTTCAAGACTTTCTTCTAAGAGCTATCCAAGAGGTCCCAGCAGGACAACAAGGGTCTGGAACTTACTCTCACTTCTTTTTAGTGCCAAAGAAGACCATGGTTCTGCATTTGATTTTGGACCTCCACAAGCGAAAATCTGTCAAAAAGTCCAAGTTCCGGATGGTCACTGTTCAGTCCATTGTACATCTCTTGTGCAAGGACGATTAGATGTGCTCTGTAGATCTCAAGGATGCATACTGTCATATAAAGTTCGACAGATGCTCCAGGAGACACGCTTTCGGTTAGGGGCCAGTCATTACCAGTTCAGAGCCCTGCCGTTTGGACTCACCACAGCCTCCGGGGTGTTTATAAAATGCATGGCAGTGGTGACAGCTCATCTCTGTTTGCAAGATTTCCAGGTCTTTCTGTACCTGGGCGATTGGCTACTCACGGCTCCCATGAGGTATCAACTATCAATGGCCACCAGATATATCCTCAGTCTTTTCCAACATCTAGGTATCGCTGTAAATCTGCCAAAGTCCAATCTTGTTCCATGCGAACTGCAGCACTGCCTCTCCACAAGGTTCAACTCATTCAAAGTCAGGTTTCTCTTTTGCTGGAGCTACAGCATCTGTTGATTCATTTGATTCTTCAAGTGTTCGGTTCGATGGTGGCTGCCGTTCAGTTAGATCCCCACGCCAGATATCACATGCCAGTGCCCCAGTGGTCCCTTTTGGTTCAACCCATGTGCATGATGATAAAGTTGACTCCGTTATGCAGAAATCATCTTGCTTGGTGGCTTCAGTCTCAGGACCTATATCTAGGCAGGCCATTTTGTCTTCCCTTGCCCAAGACCACAGTGACCACGGACACCTCCCTGTTGGGGTGGGGCATGCATTTTCACGTCAGGACAGTTCAAGGCACGTGGAGCCCTCAGAGACCAGATTGCACACAAACGTCCTGGAGATAAGAGCAGTTTTTCTAATGTTGCAAGTCTTTCAAGAGTGCTTCCCCCTAGGGACCATAGCAGTTCAAAAAGACAGCATGGCGATGGTCTGGTACATCAACAAGCAAGGGGGAACACAATGTTATCCTTTGTGCAGAAAGACCTTGAGAGTGTAGGAATGGGCAATGGCTTCCAGGTGCTTTCTTCTTGCAACTCATATTCCTGGAAGTTCCAACGTGCTGGCCGATAGACTCAGCAGATCTGTCTAGAGTCCGCACGAGTGGTCCCCGAACCAATCGGTGGCAATACAAATATTCAACCACTGGGGTCAACCATACTGCAAACATTTTGCTTCCCCAGTCAACCAGAAATGCAGCAATTACTTTGCACTGATCCCTGCAGTGGGGGAGTCACCCAGAAACGCTGTCATTCATGATTGGCCTCTGGGTCTTCTCTAGGCTTATCCTCCTACTCCCTTAATACCCAAAGTATTACTGAAAGCTCATCGCCTGAAGACCCCTGTCGTCCTCATTGCCCATTTCTGGCCTCGCCAGCCATGGTTTGTCTTCCTAAGGTCTCATCTGAAGTATCCACCTTGGATACTGGATCCTGTTCTGGATCTCATCTCCCATCCCTGGGGGCTCCCACTCCCCAGTCTCCGGACCCTTTGTCTAACTCAGTGGTTTCTCCACTTCTAGTAATCCTTTCTCAGTCCAGGTTTCCATCCCTGGTGATGAGCATTATTTTTTCTTCTCAAAAGCCATCTACAAAGAAGGTCTGTTCAATAAAATGGAAAAGGTTTTCTGTTTGGGCTAGACAACGCAATCTGGACCCTTTTCAGCCCCTATTCCTGATATTTTACTCTCATCTTCCCTTTTTCAAGATGGGGCACTCATTTCTACTGTTATGCTCCAGTTAGTGGCCATTTCTCATTTCCATCTGAACTAGGAGCCAACCTTTTCTTCTAAGCTGTGCAAAGCCTTTCTGAAAGGGGTCCTTCTTCTTAGACCTCCTGTTAAGGATCCATCCCTGCCATGGGATTTGACATTGGTGTTGTTGTGTCTGATGCAAAAACCTTTTGAACTGGCTGCTTCTTGCAATGTTAATTTCCTTGCAGGGAAGACGGCCTTTTTAGTGGCCGTTACCTCTGCCAAAAGGGTTTTGGAACTCCAAGCCCTAAGCATTAAGCCTCCTTTCATGATCTTTTATAAATATGGGGTGTCCTTTAGAACAAATCCTTCCTTTCTTCCCAAAAATGGCTTCGGAGGCTAACCTCAGTCAATCTATTCAACTACCAGTCTTCTTCCTTAATTACTCTAATAAGGGAGAATATATCTTGCATTGTTTAGATGTCCACAGGAAATTGTGTTTTTATCTGAAAAGAACTGAAGAATTTAGGAAGTCAGATCAGCTCTTTGTGGCCTTCTCTCAGAACAGAAAGGGCCAGGCAGTTTCCAAAGTGACTATTTCCAGGTGGATTGCTAGCTGTATTTCCTGCATTTATGATAGTAGGCATTTGGAATTATCCAGACTGGTTAAGGCCCACTCTAATGGGTCTTTTTCTACGTCTTCTGCCTTCTTGGCTAGACTTTCCCTGGATGAGATTTGTGCTGCTGCGACTTGGTCTAATCACATACTTTCATTTCGCACTACAAATTGGACTTGGTGTCTAGGAAGAGAGCTTCCTTTGGTTCTGTGTGCTACGGCATATCCTTCCTTGAGGCCACCCAGAGTGCATTGTAGGTATGGACTCTGACCCATTTGTAATGAATAATGACACGGATAGCAACAAATAAAGAGTTATGTACTTAACATAATTTGGCATCTATGCTATCCATTGTCATTATTCATCACATTTTCACCCTCTTTCTCCCTTCCTTCTCGGGGTTCATGCAAGATGGAGTGGTTGGTATTTTGGAATGTTTTGATCTTTGCCCAGGTTATTCTTTGTTTCCATTGGTTTAGCAAACTCGATCTCAGGGTTAGAAGGTTGCAGGGAATTATGGGAAGGGGAGTAGCTTGAGCTCTGGATCTGTCTGACAGTTGCCAGCTCAAATCCAAGACCCATTTGTGATGAATAATGCCACTGGATAACACAGATGCTAATGTGTTATGCTAAGTACATAGCTCTTTTTAAACAAAAGCTTCCAGATCTTTATCAGTTTTTTCCCCTCCTAGCTTCAAACTTCCACAGAAATACCATCAATTTCTGTGGACTTTCCTGTAGATTGGCTGTACATCGCAATTTTTATCTCATCTCTTCCTATCCTAACCATTAGTAATTGAGCCTCATCTAACTGTAACCATGGCATATTTAGTTCTTCCATAAACATTTCCATTTGTATCTTTTCTTGATTTCCATATTTCTCTGTTTTATACAGATTTTCATAGAATTTCCGAAATATTTCTAATACCTTTACAGGATCTCGTTACCTTCCTTTGTTATAGACTCCCTAAGCTTGGTGACAGTCCTTTCTACTTTCTGTTGCCTTAGTCGTCATGCTAAAAGTTTTTGTAACATTAACTTTTAACCTTAAGGAAGAATGGGATGATTTACCTTAACTAAACTGTGCACTGCTCTATTTAATGAGCTAAAGTACTATGGCTGGGTTTGCAACTAAATGTAGAACTGTTCATTTCCCACAGCTTAAAACTTCATTTGTTAATTTTTCTTTTTCACTAAACTGATTGCAGTTATTACTTTAAAAGTTAATTACAGTATACCTCATAGTTTTCACTCTCAAGATGTTTCATTGAACTGTTTGGGAATATTTGTTTAAAAGTTGATTACTTTCTTCCTCACAGATTTCACGCAATTTTCTGTTAAGATATCCCATGATTAATTACCGCTTAACTCTTCTCTTAACCTTTATATATCATTGGTTTGGGTTTATTTTCTTAGTATAACATTGGTATTTAATAATTGAGACATAAAGTTATTTCAAATACATAGTGAAAATAAAAACACTAGAAAAGAAAAAAACAAAGGATTGATGTTATTTTATAAAGGTATTTATCATCAGTAAATGCAACAGATGGATAATTTAAACCACAATGTGACGACCAAATATTGCTTAACTGATGAAAAACATTTGAATTTTAAACAAAAAGCATATCGTAGTACAGTTTCCATAAAATGCATAGATACCAGTGCAATAGGATCGACCCGACCCAATATTATGCATGGTGAATCCCATAAATGACCAGCACTAAAAAACGCCAGCTGCTATTTAACAAATTAAATGGGTCCACTATCACGCCAAAATTAAACCTATATTCTACTGCAGTATCAATAACATCTCACAAAGAACAATATTGTTACAACGGAATAGAGAGACTAGGAAAGGTAATATATGGTGCAAAATTAAGGCAACTTATTAACGTAGTCACTTCTTAGCAGTATGACAGAAATCTATAGGAGCTTTAACACATTAGGTTTTAGACAAAGGATACAACTTTAAATTAAAGGAACTTTTTTGAAATTGGTCTTAATTGACATAGTTAGGCAATCAACTAAGCAACCATGTGGTTTATAAAAAGACAGGTTGCGGAAGAAAAAAACATCTTGAAAAAGCCCGGGAGAGCCCGGGCGAAAGCGCTTGACTAACTGAATTTTTACTTTGTTCGGATTGCTGTTGAATGAAAGATTCAATTTTATATGATTAATTGAATTTTTATGGTGTTCGGATTGCTGTTGAATGTAAGATTCGATTTTACATTAGACTTTTGGGCATATCGTACCCAACATTGGATGCTCTGCTTTTTACTTCAATAAACTGAAATTATTTATATAACGTTGGTTCCGTGCCGTTTCCTGCTGTGTTAGTATCGTTTTAACCGGAAGGTTGTCCTGCATTGTTCTTTAACATTAACTTTTAACCTTAAGGAAGAATGGGATGATTTACCTTAACTAAACTGTGCACTGCTCTATTTAATGAGCTAAAGTACTATGGCTGGGTTTGCAACTAAATGTAGAACTGTTCATTTCCCACAGCTTAAAACTTCATTTGTTAATTTTTCTTTTTCACTAAACTGATTGCAGTTATTACTTTAAAAGTTAATTACAGTATACCTCATAGTTTTCACTCTCAAGATGTTTCATTGAACTGTTTGGGAATATTTGTTTAAAAGTTGATTACTTTCTTCCTCACAGATTTCACGCAATTTTCTGTTAAGATATCCCATGATTAATTACCGCTTTAGAAGGCTACGTGTCAGCCAAAAAACAGTGCTAATTAAAAAATACAGTTATTTACTTTACAGATATAAGAAGGAACTGCATTTTAATTATTTTTTCTTGTTTTTACATCTTTATGCTTAAAAAGATTATCTGTAGCTTAAACTAAGAGCAGTAATTAGCTGTCCACCTCTTTAAAAATGAGATGATCTTTTAATTCTGTACATAATTGATTAAGGCACATTTATATTCCCCTCTGCAATTAAACATCACTTTAGATTAACTTTAATGTGTTTCTTTCCTGCCTTTTGTATTTACACAGTACAACTAAGAAAGAATACTTTCTTTAATATCATTAGTGCACACAGATCAGTCACTAATCATACTCTGCACCTCACATTTAAAATATCTCTGCATATTGTACAGAATTGCTTTGCAAAACAGCAAGATTTACATTAGGAAACTTTTATTCAGATATTAATAACTACATTTTTTGCTTAGTTTTACAGTCCATTCAATGTATTTCTGAATATTAATGACATAAATTGAAGCATATCCTTTGCAGTTCTCCCACGAATTTAACACAGTGAGCAAATTTCCAATCTTTTTCATCCACTACCACTATTTGCAGGACTATATAAAATGTACTTTATTGTAAATTTGTTTACCAGGTAGTCCACTGATCTTAGTGGGCCATTTAGAGGCACAACCCAGAGAACTACGTATAAACTACATCTATTGGGATCAGTGATTTTCAGTTCTTTCACTTATTCCCTTTGTTGTTGGCCTTTTTCCTGACCATCTTGATATCCCAACACAGGTCTCTAGTTTGAGTACAAGCTACTCCTGATACTTCTAGTAATTTTTTGATCTTTTACCTTTGGAACAGTGGAAATGTTTTCACTGGCATAGTCTTTCTGTGGACTTTTTATTGTGAGAAGCTTATGAAACAGAATCCTCTTTATCATACTGGCTCGCTGTTTGTTTGCAAAACTTTTTTTCATCCATAGCCTGTTCTACATCCAAAAACATATTTGATCCTTCAAGAAATATATTTTGATGGCAAATAGATACAAGAGCTTGAATCTCACATCTGTGTATTAACAAGCCCTGATTGCTGAAATAATAAACTCCCCTTCTCTTCTTCCATGTGTAGAGCAAGTAATTTCCCACAAACATTCTGGTGTCCTCAGTTTTAATACTTTTTCCTTCTTCAACATTTTTTCTGGATTATTTCCCATCCTTTTTCCTGAATTCTCCTTTGCTGGCCTCCAGTCAGTGAAATAAATAGCCAGTAACTGTATTTTATCTAAATTGATAGCTTTAACTGGCTTTTTAACTGTTTCTCCGTTTTCACACCAGTTGAGATGTAATCGGCATTTTACTCTTTGAGCTGCCATCTTGGAGGTTTAGTTCTTTTTTATTTTCCAGTATAATATCTTTCCTTGCTAGCATATAAAGGGTTGTTGCTATATTAATTCCTCTGTGGAATTAACTTTACAGCTCGTATTGGCCTTGTGTTCATTAACGCTTTTTGTGAGAGTTCTTGGAATTTCCACACCATGCCAAAATAAAATTGGAATGTCTATACCTGGATTTGATATGTATATTATATTGTCTGCAACAAGAGGTAACTGTCTATTATCCTTTATATTATTTATTGCCTAAGTTATTATGAAAAAGTAGCTTTCAATACTTTGTGTCTAAATTCAGTTACAGCTAATTACAGTCTGTGTAGATTTGGATTTCTGTTTGTAGTTACTGTGTTTTTGATGGACAGCAGCCTTAAACTTAGTAAGGCCTTACCACAGTTGGACAATTTATGTCTTTTATCCCAGGTCAAAGTAAATCTTTTCCTTAGTTATGTCTGTTGGTTCCCCCAATATTTTTGTCAAAGTAGTCTGTATTGAATTTTTAAAATCTTCCAACTTGTTACATTCTCAAAAAGTATGTTCCCAAGTACCTCTTTCTTCCCCTTCACACCTCCAGAATTTGCTGTCTACCAAGGGAAAATCCTTTGAAGTCTGCTTTAGGTATAAAAATGCCTATGCAAATACTTCTGTGCAGAAATCCTAAACCTTCTGGACTTCATTTGCATAAAGTTTTTTATCACATTATTCTTTGTAAATTGCCTTTCTATTCTTTTTTCCAAGTCTTCTCAAACCTCTTATAGTTATCATGCACAATGTTATAGTCCATATTAATTATTTGTTTTTTTTTTGTTTCATCTTTAACGGGCCTCGACTGAAAATGGGCTCATTCAGGCCCAGTGGACTTTCTGGGTTAACAAATGCAATAAGTAAATAAATAACTTATATTCTGCACTCAACTGGGCCGCGGTAGTACATCAGTTAGCATTGTCGCCTCACAACAAGAGGTTCTCCCATTCGATTCTCGGCTGGAGCGCCTTCTGTGTGGAGTCTGCATGTCCTCCCTGCGGTCGAGTGATGTTTAAAGACATGCAGGTAGGTGTGTGCATGAATGGGTGTGCCTTCCTTGAAGGTTGGGCATCGGGCTGCAACTTGGCACCGTAAAAATCCACTGCCAGTCATTAGCGGACCAGAGTTCTGCTGTGGTGACCCTTAACCGGGAAAAGACAAACAAATTCTACACTCAACTAAAAACTCTTCCAGGGATGGTCTATAACTTAGCACTCCCTTTCTCTTTGTGCATATCCTGTTATCAGTCCTTGATAGGGAAGACTGTTTCTAACCTGCAGTCCAAACTTCTTAGCCTTATACACTCTTGTTACCTGTGCCTCTAAAATCATTTGATCCAGGTACCTGTGCTGGTTTCCTTAAGTAAATTTTAGCCCCCTTGCCTATTTTCTATACCCTTACTTCCAAACTTACCTACTGGTAAAATCTCTTTCCTTCATTCACACACTGACAAATTCTCAATCTTTTCTGCTACTTTGTAAATACAATGTTCTGCATAGCTGTAGTTATTTTCCTTAAGGACTTGCATCCAAAATTCTAGCTTCTCTCTTTGCCCCTTGAACAACCCACTCATTTAATCATTAACCTTTCCCACATTGATTTAAAACCTTCTGCTTAAATTATGTATATGAGCCTCAGCTGCATAACTGTAAAATATGTCTTTAAACTAAGTAACCCTGAATCACCCTTTTCTGTGAGAAAATTGGTTTGTCCCACTTAACTCTTGTCCTCTTCTCTCTGATTGATTAAAAAAAAATCTGACCTGTATATAAAACCTTCAGAAATGGTATAAAATGATATAAAGTAAGGAACTTTATTTTGACAAAAAGGTAAGTGCTTTCGCTATACAGCTTTATCAAACCATAAAATGCTAACCCTATATATATAGCTAAAAAGCAGTATTTAAAAATTAAAAAATATATACAGACAAAAAACATTCATGTATAAAAGAAAAAATATATAAAAAATATAGAAATAATAATATATATTAATTAAAATCATTTGCATTTAATACTTTGTGAAAGTATATATTTTTTAATTAAGTACTGCTTTTTAGATAGATATATATATATATATATATATATATATATATATATATATATGGTTAGCATTTTATGTATTAGTGTTTGAATGTTTCTTTAAATAGATTGATTTATTATTTGATTGTCAATTAATATGAGAATCAATCTAATGATGGGGTTATATATTTACTTGTGTTAGATGTGAACTTGTGATGGTTTGATAAAGCTGTATAGCGAAAGCGGTTACCTTTTTGTCAAACTAAAGTTCCTTATTTTATATCATTTTATACCATTTCTGAAGGTGGATTATTCCTAACTACTTGTGAAGCATTCTATTTGGTCTGAATAGACATTTGTTTTATGTGTTTCGTACACCTGAATTGGATTACAAAAGCATTTACTTCAAGGTCTGAAAAGACCCTTCTTTTGCGAGTGACTTGGTATGAATTGACTGATCGCTTGGCTGGACTCTGAACAGGGACTACTACAGTTACATATTTGAATTTATGCAAATAGGAGGGGAGACTGTTGCTTTCTGAACATTCCTCAGTGTTTCTATAATTAAACTAAAATTGAGAAACTAGTAAAATCATGAAAGTCTACAAGAGTTATGGGCAAAGAAGTATATAACACAACACGGTTGTAATTGCTGTTAAATATGAACAAGTTTAAACGTGTGCAGATGTTTCAACTGAGAAGAGCATTTAGAATGATAGATGCCTTTATTGCGGAATGGTACTGGTTGAAGGTCCTATTGGAAAAGGCGTAGCCCAGTATTTTAGGATAGAAAATGCAACAGGTGTCTTCACAGATTTTTTTGGATCTGCCTGTGTTGCCTTTAGTAGCTAGTAAACGGGCTTAAACAGAGGTCCTGGCAATCTATGTAGAAAAGCAAATTGCTTGTTCCATTGTTAGAGAAAAAAAAACATGTAGCTGTTTTGCTTGGAATGTCAGACTGTTCTAACTAGCATATTTTCTTTTTCTTTTTGCTGTAATTGGCATATTAAGATAGAGCTGCATCTTTGGTATCAGAACCTGCTTACAAGCAGAGTAGACAAGTTGGTAGGAATTCTTTGAGCATGAATGTAATTGCTGTACTTGGATACAAAGGGTAATAGAATGCTCCATTTTCTCTGTTCCTTAAGAAAGTCGATGCATTTTAAAGTCTCAGCATCAAAAAGGTAATGCTTATTGGAATGAGTTATGATTCTACATCTACTCTTACAACCCTGTCAAAACATTTTGGGATATCTGCAGTGACCTTGTTATCTCATTTTATTACTTCTGATCATTAAAAGAATGTTGAGTTAATCTTTTGCAGTAGTCACATTCCTGGCATTATGTTCCTGTATATTCTGAAAAAAAAAATTTTTAACAAATTTAAAGTGATGGAAATAAAGAAATATAGTTATTATGATAAACTGAATGTAGAAAGTGCCTTCCTTCAGTTTTTGTAGAGACCCACATTTTTCAGCAAATGCCTCACCAGCAATTTTCTCAACTGTAAATTCAGAAGGTTAAATAATTTTGGTGCACTTTTGATTTGCTTATAAGCACTTGTATTATCGCCACCATCTTCGCTAATCATGATTGTAAGGTTTGTATAAAAATCTTGTTGTGACGATTATGTTGTAAGTTATTACAGCATTAACTCTCACCCAGATATGCTTTATGCTGGGGATTTACTCATTGTTATTCAGTTTACTCTCATGTCAAAGCCAAGGTAGTAAATCCAGCATAGCTGTGAACAAATCCATGCAAAATATAAAACCCACATTTTGGTTAATCTACAGTTGTTCACGATGATTTTGTTTTTGATTTTTCACGATGACACTTTTGCCATTTTTTTCCGTCACTTAAAAGTTTTTGTGCCCCCTTTACAATAATAAGCGCATTTGTGATTATATTCTAAATCTGTGAACTTTAAGGTCAGGAGCATATCACAGATGGGCTAATGTTTAATAAAAAACAAGCATACCACAGATAGATTTTTTTTTTAAATTTATTAAACATTAGCCTATTTCATTATAATGGTGTTTTCAGTACTTGTTGCTTTTTGTTACTGGTATGTTTATTGTGCTGGGTAGTTTTATTTTAACAGTGCTGTTGTTGTTGTTGTTGTGTCTTTCGGCTTTTCCCGGTTAGGGGTTGCCACAGCGGAACTCCGGTCCGCTAGATTGGTAGTTGATTTTTACGTGCCGAGTTACCAGCCCTGACGCACAACCTTCAACGAAGGTACGCCCATTCACGCATGTCTCCACGCAGAAGACGCTCTAGCTGAGAATCGAACCGTGAGAAAAAATGTCAGTCTTTTAACTTTTTTGCTAGAGACTATAATGTTTTCAATAAATGGTTGACCAGCTGGCTAGTTGTTCTCCCATACTTGTGTGAAAATGTCGGTTAGCCAATAAGACAGGCAGTACTTGTTTTTGACCCGTATTTACCAGTAACCAGTACTCTGACACTGGAACATCTTACAAATTATTTATTTTTCTTTGCAGACCTGTGATGCCAAGCCATACAAAAATAAGGAGACACAAGAGCTGACTAGTGGAAGTCCACAGGAAGAATGGAGCCCTCATACAGATGCAAGGGATTCTGGAATATGTGGAGACCTCACAAAAGAGTGTCAAGATGAGAGAGATAGCAGTATTTCAGAGGATGCAGATAGAAGGGGGACATCTGGTGACAGGGACATGTGCACCGAGTCATCAGGTATGTTATCAGTTAAAAGCAAAGAATTTGAACATTGTTTTTTCTGGCCTCATGTGTACCAATCATCAAGCCCTTGCTGAGACCCTGCTTATTCATTTCTCATTACTGGAGGGAGAGACACGTAGCAGTGTGGCCATCATCCCAACACCCAAAAGGGATTTTCATTTTTTTCCCCATAGGTTCTATTTTCAAACTCTTAATATATGGGCCTTGAAACATGATTGCTATAATCCAGTGCTGACATTTTGTACTTCCCATATATGTAACCAGAATTACTTTTGAAGAAATGTAATAACTGATTTTTCTAAGCAGAAAATACAGGGTTCATCTGGGATTGAAACCCAAGACTTGTCTATCCCAAAGCAAGAATTGTGCCCCAAGACCTATGAGCCACCTACTCTTCAGGCAGGTTATGTACACACTTGCAGATGCAGGGGCCTCCTATGCTGCACTTTCCTGTATGAGTGTGCATTCTTGCACATACTCCCTGAAGTCTCCCTTGTGGCTACAGCTTTTCCAGGCATTCATCTCCAGTGCATACTCTGCATGTCATGAACTTCTCTCTCTCGCTCTCTCCAGTAGATGTCAGTATTGCAGTGGGTCAAACTGCATGCCCCCCCCCAAGGATGGGCAAGCCAGCATTAGCTGCTCATATCCATTCATTAAGTCAGATGCTCCAGTATTTAGAGTACTAGTTGATTGTAGATAATCTGGGTCACAGGGCTTTATCCCTCTGTGTTGTGAAGCTCACTAAACTGTTAAAGTTGTTCATGTGTCTGTCAATAGATTGTTAAAAATAAATTGGCAGGTGCAATGCTAACATGATTTTTTCCCCCAAATTTAGGTGAATTAATCAGGCTTTCTATTTACTGTGACTATCAGCAACCTGTCTTATTCAGCTGACAGTAGTTTCAAACTGTTTGGTCATTGTTCTAAGTTTAGACTGTCTTTTCCCTTCTTAGACGCATGTTTTTACCAAAATCCTTTAATGCGTCTCTACTGGTTGTGGATTATCCCTGGTTTAAATGTTATATACCTTACATATATTGTTTCACATGCACATAGTACTTACTGGCAAAGTTGTATATATTCGCTTGTTTTAAATGACAATATCCACAAAGGTTCCACTCTTGAATTACCCCCTTAATCTCCTTTAGATGCAGTGACATCACTGACCTGATCCTTGCCCTTGTAGACTGCCTCGATTCATGCCATCAGCATTTCCTTTTTTTTTTTTTTTTTTGCACTTGGTGTTTTTGACCAAATTGCAACTTTTAAATAACTTAAATTCCACTTTGATTTTTGCAGTTAATTTCCAAGCTCAAAGCACCACTGCATTACCATGGATTGGCACGTAAAAATCCTTCTGCTGTAATTTATAGTGTCTCAAGACTTATTGCAGTAGTCATTTGTTCTTTTGTCCTTGTACAGTGTCACATTTTAGCCAATGCATGACCAGAAACAGCCATCCAGAGACTTCAGGTTATGATCAGTGGCTCATGCTGACTTATTGACTGACATTTCAGGTATCTTATTCAGCAGCCTTATCTGTATCTTCTGGCTTATTCATAAAAAAATAAAAAAAAATGTGTAGTAAACCTGCCTCAGTGTGGAACAAAGCTCAGGTCTTTTCTTTTACTGTCCATCCTCCTCCTTTTACTGCTAACCTTTTCACCAGAACCACCTGTAGCACCAGTCGATCAACCTTTATTTTCTGCAGGACCAAAGAAATTTCTTGGCATGTGACGTTTTCTGAGATGCGTGCCTATTTTTACCTTTAACATATCACATTGCATTATTTAAAAACAAGGGCAAAGTCCAGTTTACATGACTGTTGGACCTTTTTAACACATTTATCTATAGTCTTTGTCAGTATTTTGTTGAAAATGATCACTACTGTGCCTTTTAAACTTTGGTCAAGAATTCTTGTACAGCATGTGAAGTCTTTTGGTTTGTCAGAATAACACTGAGACCCTGAACAATTGTTTTAACCTCCTTGAGAACTAAATAAAAGTAAACTATGTAAAATAAATGTGCACCACATAGCATTTGAGTTTCCTGCATATAAATCCTTAAGGATGAAGTGGCAATTTTAGGCATACTATATGTATCCTGAACAAGTGTGCAATTCCCTGAACTTGTAAAAATCATCAGTGAGTGATTGTGACATTCATTGTTGCATATAGACAAGCACAGTCATTTCACTGCCTCCAAATGCCGTAGTGTTTTATATTGTTTCTGTTAAATGGTGAATGTATGGTTTATTTTCAAAGTATGGAAACTAGATTGTATCTTAAAACAATAGTAAAAATCACATACAGTTTTACATAAAAGTGACTTTTTTGTTACTGTACATCTCTGTACTAAACGGGAAACTCTTAGTGGCAGAATGGAAGTCTTAAGGCAGTTTTTATTGAAGGCTGCAAGTATAATCCTTAAAGGTTTTGTCAGGAATTGTCAAAAAGTGACTGAAATATTGTCTTCTGCATGTAGTCACTGTATGTTGGCTTGCATATTTATTTTCTTGTGATTGCAGTGTCTGGATGGCTCAGGTGACAGATGAGGTTTGAATCCCTCTACTTCCAATCAGTGTAGGTTTGCCAGTGCTGGAGTTTGACTTCCACAACTACCAACCAATATACAAGTGCTTGTATGTGGAGGGGGCTTACACTAATAGGTCACCTGCTTATATGAGAAACGAGGTCTGTGGTGCTTGTATCTGCCCACAAATAGGTTTTAATGGCTACCAGAGGGATGATCTCTCAAGTCATAATACCAGCACCCAACAGGTTAAAATAAAAATTATGCACAAAGATCATTCTGTAATCAGCTCATCAAATTGCAGCATGGCCTCAAGGTCATACAAGGAATACTCAGTGTTGGCCTGAGTATGCATTTCTAACATCCACACCCAACCTAGGACTTCACACTGGCCACTCACCAAGCTTTTTGGCTTTCACCCAAGGCCACTTTCTCGCCACTCTTTGAACTTTAGTACCTTCCAGTCTCCTTTACGTAAGGTAACTGCCTTTCAAACACATTGTTACACATGTACACACATTTATGCAGTATTGGACTGATATTTTCAAATAAAAATGTGATGTTTAATGTATGTAAGTGGAAAAATGTTAATGTGGTTTGTCTTCTTTTCTGTTAATGTCTTCCTGCCTATGTCTTTAGTCATAATTTAGTAAAGGTGTTAAAAATTGTTACGCACACAATTAAAATTTCCAAGGAAGGCTGGTAGAGTTCTCAATTTTCCCACAGCTTTCTTCCTGTCAGGGTAAATTTGTCACCAGCCTAGCCTATTGGGCTAGGACTAGTGAGCTACAGAGCTATTCTTGATCAGTAGACACACTCTTATCCCCTTTGCAGACTAGCAATTGGCATTGTGGAACACGGCCTTGACTTATCAAGTACAACTACAAGCGCAATTCCTGCCAGGAAAACTGAATACTCTGGCAGACGAACTAAGCAGAAATCTCATGGACCCACATGAATGGAAAATGGAACCACGGATTTTCAACATGTTGACACGCAAATGGGGGAGGCCAGGCATAGATCTTTTTGCCTCACCCCAGAACTATCAGTTGGACAAATGTTGCACAAGAACTCATCACAAAAAAAGCCTGGAAAGTGGATGCTCTATCCTTCAGCTGAAAAAAACTATCAGTCTGTGCCTTTCCCCCTCTGCCTCTGCTCTCCAAAGTTCTACTAAAAGTCAGACAGGACAAACCACAAATGATTTTGATTGCTCCAGACTGGCGTCGCCAACACTGGTACCCACTCCCGCATAATGTGTCACACCTTCCACCGTGGCACCTACCTCAGACACCTTACTTACTGTCTCAGCAGAGCAACCAAATTCTGCACACTCAGCTCCAAACTTTAAATCTTGCAGCATGGCTAATCACCTAAATTCACCCTTAGCATCCCTCAGCAAATCTGTGATGGATGCCATTTTGGAGGCAAGAAGGCCTAGTACTAGAAAATCTTATGCTGACAAATGGAAAAGATTATGTGCCTGGAATCAATCTCAAGGGTTAAGCACAGCAGTGCCCAACATTTCTCAGACTTTACAATACTTAACTGAGATGCTTCACAAGGGCCTGTCCTTTTCATCCATAAAAATCCATGCCTCAGCCATTTCAGCTCATTACAACACAGAACCTCCCCTCTGCTTTCAGCCTCTGCTAAAGCAGCATCTCAGAGGGGCCAAAAATTTAAGACCACCCAGGAGAGTGCCAACCCCTAGCTGGGACCTCAATTTTGTATTGGAAAAAGTCACTCTCCCTCCTTTCGAGCCAGCTGCTACTGCAGACTTAAAATTTTTCTCCTAGAAAACAGCTTTCCTTGTAGCAGTCACTTCATCTAGAAGGATTTCCAAATTACAGGCCCTTATGGCAGCCTTTCATCATTTTTCATGCGGACAGGCTATCTTTCAGGACCAATCCATCCTTCATGTCTAAGGTGGTATCCAATGTGGCTCTTAATCAGACCATTCATTTGCCAATTTTCTTTCCCAAGCCACAGAACAAGGAGGAGCGGATTCTGCATTCATTGGATGTACACAGACAACTTAGATTTTACTTAAACAGGGCAAAATCTCAAAGAAAATCTGAACTGCTGCTGGTGACATTTGCTGCAGGAGCAGAGGGGAAGGCTATTTCGAAGCAAACCATTTCCAAATAGATAAGCCATTGTATTCGTTTTTGCTATATGCACCATGGAAAAACTATCCCCCAGGGGATCAGATCCCATTCTACCACCTTTCTCAGAAGTGTTCCTACCAGGGACATTCTAGAAGCTGCTACCTGGAGCTCAGTTCATACGTTCACCAATCAGTACCATTTACCACTTTTCTCTAAATCCAGAGCTGGCTTTGCCACTGCTGTCCTGCAGGGCCTTATAGCTGGTCCTAATGCTGTATAATTCCCTCCACCCAACCATAGCTTTGGGAATCTACCCAAATATAATGACTGCAACAGTGAAACACGAAGAACGTAGTACAGTTGTGTACACTTACCATAAATGTAGATGTTTGAGAGTGTTCACTGTTGCAATTTTGGTTACCCTCCCTCCAGCCCCCTATTTTTCTCTGGCTATACCTCTACTTTCTTTCACTATGCTTAAAAGCCCTTTTGGTGTATTTGCTTTTGGGATTGGATGTATATTTTTTGTGTTTTTTTAATTCTATTTGCTTCCCATTCGGGGGGCACCTGACATCTGGGGCAAGAAAATCTGATGTAATTGCATCGGCTGCATGTTTTTTACCCTTGATGACCTGACGTCATGGAAGAAGGGACAGCAACCGACACAGGACCCAAAACTTTGTTAATCAGGCCGACTGAGGGAACCTGCCAGCAGATTATCCAAATGTAATGACTGCAACAGTGAATACAGTCGAACATCTACATTTATGGTAAGTGTACACAACTGTACTTTCTGTGTACATGAGGCAGTTGGAACTTTGCCTCAGGATGCCCAAATTCACCAGCTGTACTGGAGAGTACACCTGAAATTGCCCTTTGGTCATGCCTGAATAGTAGTGTGAGCTGCTTAGTCGCTTGGTTGGTGAGGGGTGAATAAAGAGTCTTGCCCTGCTGGGCAGTCAAGTGTCAGGGTATATTAGTGCTTGCTATTAGGTCTGACCGAGTGCTGGGCTGTAGGATATTTTTGAGTGCTTAGGTTGAGAGTTAGACTAGTTTCAAGGGAAAAACTGAAGAGGAGACTTAGTGGAGCCGGGAATAATTTAACCCTAGTTAACCGGTACTGCCCGGCCCACAAAGCCATGCAAATGCGGTTTTTATAGCAAAGAAATGAAAGAGATAGAAATTAGCCCAAAATGGCCAATAAACTACTAACTTCTGGGCTGAAACCACTCCTCCAGGGACAGATAGGCTGCTCAAAGCTCCCCTCTCTCACATTTGAACAGAGAAACTTCCTTCAATCCAAGTAAGGTATGGGCAACTCCGAAACTTGTAACACAGCCCTGATTTCAGCTCTAGCCTGAAAACTGGACCATACTAGCTTAGAAAGGTGGGAAACAATAATTTTTTTGTTTGTTTTTTTGTTTTGAAAAGATAAGGCAAAAACAGTAAAAAAAAATACACTTAAAACAGCTTTAAACGACTACAAACTATCAGAAAAGGCTATCACAATTTAGTGTGTAGCCTACAACAGTTAAACAAATTATTTAAACAAAAAACAACTTTTTTTAAAAGTGCAGGCAGTCAAATAAGTACAATATGTGAAAAAAACAAGCTTTTGAATATCAATAAACGCTGGAAAATCAGCGTTTAGGCAGAAAACAGTTAGGTACAGCAAGAAATTACAGAAAACTGATACTTAATCACTCCAAAGTCTCTCTTCTAAGCTAGAAGGCTTCTATCAGTTTAAGGCTTTCTAGTGCTTCCCAGTAGGTTAGTTACAGGATAGCTGGGAAACAAGCACAGATGTTGACTTTTAAACCAGAAAGTTGAAAGAGATGGACAAACTGTCCAAATGGTCAATAAACTACAATTTCTGGGCCAAGAACCTCTTCTCTCGTGGTAGACAGGCTACCTAGTGCTTACCACTCCCACTGATAAGCTAGAAGGCTTTCCTCCGACACAGAAAGGCTTGCGGCGCTCAGAAGCTTACCAACAGTCCTGGATACAGTAACTGTGTATCTAGACTAGGCTAGTTACAGGAAAGGTGGGAAACGAGCGCAAGTGTGGCTTTTAAACCAGAAAGTTGAAAGCGATGGAAAAAAATTGCCCAAACGGCCAGTAGCTACAATTTCTGGAGCAGGGACCACTCCTCTTGTGGTAGATAGGATACCTAATTCTTACCACTCCCACTGATAAGCTAGAAGGCTTCCCTCCAACACAGAAAGGCTTGTGGAGCTCAGAAGCTTATAACAATCCTGGATACAGCAACTCTGTAACCGGACTAGGCTAGTTATGGGAAAGATGGGAAACGGGCGCAAGTGCAGCTTTCAAACCAGAAAGTTGAAAGAGATGGAAAAAACTGCTCAAACAGCCAATAGCTACAATTTCTGGAACAGGGACCACTCCTCTTGTGGGTAGACAGGCTACCTAATGCTTACCACTCCCACTGATAAGCTAGAAGGCTTCCCTCCAACACGGAAAGGCTTGGGGGCTGAGACGCTTACAAAGAGTCCTGGATACAGCAAATCTGTACCTGGACTAGACTAGTAACAAGAAAGGCAAGAAACAAGTGCAAACTAAATCAGAAGGTTGAAAGAGATGGAAAAGCTTCCCAAACGGCCAATAAACTATAATTTCTGGGCCAGAAAGCACTCCTCCTGTGTTACATAGGTTACCTAGTACCTACCACTCCCACTGATAAGCTAGAAGGCTTCTATCCAACACAGAGGGGCTTGGGGGGCTCAGAAGCTTACCAACAGTCCTGCATACAGCAAATCTGTACCTGGACTACACTAGTTACAGGAATGGTGGGGACCAAACGCAAACATGGGCTTTTAAACCAGAAAGTTGAAAGAGATGGAAAAACTGCCCAAATGGCCAATGAACTACAATTTCTTTGCCTTCTACCTGCCCTGCACTAGCCAATCTAGTGACACCTTACACACCAAATCGATCCCTACAGTCAGAAGGAAAAAAATCTCTTAGCTATCTCAAAACTACAAAAGAAAACCAGGTAACTCTATATTCATAGTCTGTCTCTGTACTATGGAATTCACTACCTCTGGCTACCAGATCTATGCCTGTACATGGCTGTGCTCCTGCATATAGCCTGCCTAATGCTCATCTCTTCCTCTTCTTCTACACTAGCGTCATTCTCCTCTTCTGTCCCATTTCACTCCCTCACAGTCTGCAAGCTCTTAAGGCTCTCCTAACTCCTCCTTTGTTTCGATGCCATATCCTTAAACTACTGCTCAGGCTGTAATGCCTCTGTTCTTAACTCTCTCACTATCTTTGTGCATCACTAACCTTTTGGCTATTATTTTCGTAACTGAAACCAACATTCTATTTTTTCATGTACTATAGCAGCCAGTGTCATACATGGCACTACCTATATACTATTTTTGTACACTATCTACTCATAGGCTATGTATATGGTGAGAGTGACTATAATTGTCTAATGTTTCAACCCTATAGAATAGTTTATATTCTTTCAACTTATTTTTGTACAGTATTTCTCATTTGTATTGTATTGTATTGTACTGTATTTGTATTGTACTGTATGTGGAGCTTTTCTCCCAGGGCCTGTGCTGAAAACGGGTTCTGTAGACCCAGTCAGACCACCCCAGTAAACAAATGTCAAATAAATAAATAATAAATACATTTGTTCATAATTAGGGATATAGTTTATCCTGGTGTTGAGCAAGAATAGAGCCTGCTCCTTAATATCATCTAACCAGGCTAAGTCAAACTCAGAGAATACTGAAGCCTTAACTGAGCTAAGCTGCCAGCAGACTCTGCAGGCAGAAAACAGAACAGTAACTGATAGATATTCCCACAGCAGGGTCTACAGGAGGACTGACTTGATACAGTTGATGTTCATCGTGTTACACTGCTGCAGTCATCTCACTTGGGTTATCCTGCCGTCAGGCGGTCCCACAGTCGGCCCGAGTTCCAAAGTCTTGGTCCGGCGTCGGTCGCTGTCACTTCTTCCCTGACGTCAGTGCACCAGGGGTATATAAGATGCAGCCAACGCCATTTTCTTCAGTCTTTCTTGCCGCGCGGTTCCCGAAGCAAAAGCAGTTCGCAAGTGCCGGTCGGCCGACTCCTGAGATTTTCATTCCGAATCCAGAACCGAAGTCTTCAACAAAGCTAAGTACCCCGTTGGGGAAACTTTTTCTTGCCTCAGATCGATGTCAGTAAAAGTTATTAATTGTATTTCTTGTGGGAAGCAAATACCTTATAAGGATTTCCACTCCTATTGTATCCCATGCCTAGGCCCAGACCACGACATCACTGGTTGTCGGTTTTGTGCTAGGTTTAACAAGCGCACTATTAAACGTCGGTTTGATTTTACCCGACATTATTTTGGAAAAAAATTCAGTTACACCATGCCATTGGAACAACCGACCGGAATACACAAAAAGCGCAAAGACAAGGACAGGCATCCAAGGTCCAAAACTGACTATGAAGCCTCTGCTAGACCAGTCGCTGGTTCTCCGATTTTTAGCGAGGCACCTTCGCAGTCCCTGACGACCGCTTGTTCGGAACCACAGGCCGCCTCTGACTCCCACATGGAGATGGCTGGGCCTTCAGATACACCAGACTTGAGACCTACCGAGACTATCCTTTCTGAGGGCTCCGGAGTAGCTGAACAGCCCGCAGCCTCAGAGGTTGTTTTCAGGCCTACTCAGTTAACCATTAAACCTTCTGCTAAGTCTAAACCAAAGAAACAGCTTCAGCATTCACCAGCACAGGCCTCCATGCCTAAGAAACAGATGCTCAAAATGGCCGAAGACCTAATTACTCTGATCAGGGGGTCCCACCTTCCTCCTGATAAAAGGCCTAGATAGGATGTAGACTGACTCATCCGATCAGGTGTCCATCTCCTCTGATTCATCCTCAGACCTAGGATACTCTCTACCCCCTTATGAGGATTCTGATGCTGAGGAATCCATTCCTTCAGCCTCTCCTCCAGAGGACTACTCCTTTGGGGAAACCTTACATATCATGCGAGAGCATTTCCATTGGGAGGGCCAGGATTACTCAGAATCCAAGAAAAGGCTCAGAGATTTCCTTTTATTACCTCAACACAGACCCCTTGCTATTTCGCCAGTGTTAGATATTGTGGATGATGTGCATGCTGAATCCAGCTTAAATCCTGATTCTTTACCTCCAGCTCCAGTTAAGCCAGACAGATATTACAGAGTCCCTGGCTCTCACAAATTCCTTTATAAAAGCCCTGTTGCTGATCCTGAAAATATTTCCCAGGGTCCCAAAGGGGTAAAGGCCTCTACAGCAAAAAATCCAGTCCCCTCTGATAGAGATTCCAGGGCATTAGACAGATGGGGAAAGAAAGTATACACATCTGCAACGTTAGCAATGAGAGCACTAAATGGCCAGTTTCACATGCTTAAATGTCAGTAATATTTGATGTCTCAGTTGAAACAAAAAATGCTTCCAAATTCAGAACTTCCTAACTATAAGGAAATGCAGGATTTATTGCATGCAGCTGAACAAGTGGGAAAACATACTTTGCAATGTGGTTTTGATTTCTTAGAGGCCTTCTGTAGAGCAGCAGTTACAGGGTCTGTCATTAGAAGGCATGCTTGGTTAAAAGAACAGACCTGACCAGATCATGTTAAAGCAAAGTTATTGGATGCACCCTTGCAGCAGGATGTTTTATTTGGAGTTAAGGCAGAAGAGGTATTAAAGAAAATGGAGGATAAAGCAAAATCTATGCAAACAGTGAAGGATTTCTTACAGGTTCAGCCTCCTCGGTTTAGCAGAAATTGGCCAACAAAAAATTGGTCCTTTCCAGTTTCAGACAGACTTCAAAGGGGCAGATACAGATGTCCAAGTGGCAGAGGTCAACCACAAGGTAGTTACAGACCTCGACAATGGGGTACTCCAACCTAGAAAGAAGGGGAAGACAGGCCTCAACCTTATAAAAAGCAGACCCAATGACTTCCCACTACAGCTGCCAAACATCTCTCTCTTGGCAGCCCCCTTGAGGAGAAAACTAACACTTTTCAGTCACAATTGGCAGTTAATCACCAAAGACAAATGGGTTCTCAATATTGTGTCTGAAGGTTACAGGTTCCACTTTCACACTCTGCCAAGGTTAAAAGGAGTGCCAAATCTGCCACCAAATCAATGGGCAGAGACTAAGGCAGATTACAGCACTCATGGACATGAGAGCTATTCAAGAGGTACCAATACAGGAGCAAGGACAAGGATTTTACTCAAGTCTCTTTCTGGTTCCCAGAAAGGACAAAGCCTTTCTTCTCTAAATACTTACCTGGATGTTCCAAAATTCAAAATGCTGACACTTCAGCAGCTTCTTCCCATGCTGGGCAAGAAAGCTTGGCTCGTAACATGGAACCTCAAGGAGACATACCTGCATGTCCCTATCAGACAAAATTGCAGAAGATACCTCAGATTCTTAGCAGGTTCAATGCACTACCAATTCTCTGCACTGCCCTTTGGCTTATCTACTGCGCCCAGGGTCTTTACAAAATGCCTGGCACCAGTAATTGCATTTTGCAGACAAAAAGGAATTCAAATTTACCCATATTTGGACGACTGCCTTATTCAAGCAGAGAGCAAAGACATTCTTCTAAAGCATCTGGCGTTTGTAAAAAGACTGCTAATTTGCCTAGGGTACACAGTAAACGAAAAGAAATCAAAACTAGTGCCCTCACAAGAGAGAATATTCCTGGGTGCCAGCTTAAATACAATGCCCCAGATGGCTTACCTCACGCCAGACAAGAAAAGGCAACTGATACAATATTTCCAATTAATGGCAACAAAGACTCAACTCCCTGCAAGAAAAATTCTGCAGGCCTTGGGTTACATGGCATCTTGCATACTAATTCCATATGCAAAACTGCATATGAGGAAACTACAATGGTACCTAAAGAGTGTCTGGTCTCAACACTATCAAAGTTTGGAAGCAGTAATACCACTTATTCCTTGCCTTCAACAGGAGTTTCGGTGGTGGGCTCAAGCCTGTCACCTCAATAAGGGACAGCCTTTCACTCAACCCACAGCCAGGCAAACACTGACAACAGATGCTTCGGATTACGCCTGGGGAGCACACATGGCAGGAAAATGTATTCAGGGCAAGTGGAACGCAGAACAAAGGCATCTTCACATCAATCAAAAAGAGATGCTAGCTGTACAAAATGCCCTTAGAGCTTTTAAGGACCTTCTGGATCCAGGACAACTTCTAAGGACAGACAACACCACAGTTATGTGGTACATAAACAAGCAAGGGAGCACTCATTCATATCCCCTCTGCAGACAAGCCATGACCTATCAAGTTCATCTGCAAGCATAATTCCTGCCAAGAGAGAAAAACACACTGGCAGACGACTTAAGCAGAAACATCATGGATCCACACGAGTGGAAATTAAATCCACAAATGTTCAGGATGATAGCACAGAAATGGTGGAGCCCGGACATAGATCTGTTTGCATCCCTAATGAATCGCCAGCTTCAGAAATTCTGCACAAGGACTTACCACCCACAAGCATGGAAAGTGGATGCCCTCTCATTCAGCTGGAAAAACCTACAAGTATACACTTTCCCACCACTGCCTCTCCTTTCAAAGGTACTCATAAAAGCCAGACAAGAAAGGCCAAAGATGATCCTGATTGCCCCGGACTGGCCACGCCAGCACTGGTACCCAATCTTAAAGAACTTAGCACAAGGACTACCATGGATTTTGCCTCAAATTTCACAACTTCTGACTCAGCAAAACAATCAGATACTGCACGGCCAGCTCAAGACTTTAAACTTGGCTGCATGGCAAATTCCTTAGTCAAGCAAACAATGCCTCTCTCCAAAGCTGTTATGGATGTCATTCTGGAGGCCAGGAGGCCTAGTACCAGGAAAGCATATTCGAATAAATGGAAGAGATTCTGTGCCTGGTACCAGGTTCACAACCTTGACCCTCTTGTCCCAAATATTCCTCAGATACTACAATACTTGACTGAGATGCTGGACAAGGGCCTCTCCTTTTCATCCATTAAGATCCATGCCTCTGCCATCTCTGCTAATTACAACACGGATCCACCTATCTTTTCTCATCCTTTGGTAAAACAGTACCTCAGAGGGGCTAAAAACATAAGACCACCCCATAGAGCACCAACTCCAACTTGGGATCTCAACTTTGGGAGAAATTAACTTTACCTCCTTTTGAGCCAGCTAACTCAGCAGACTTAAAATATGTCTCTTGGAAAACTGCTCTGCTCCTGGCAATAACCTCAGCACAAAGAATTTCAGAATTACAGGCACTAATGGCAGTAGAACCCTTCATCATATTCCACCAAGACAGGGTGTCTTTAAGAACAAACCCTACTTTTATGCCAAAGGTGGTATCAAGTGTGACTCTGAACCAAACTATTCACTTGCCAACTTTTTATCCAAATCCACAGAATAAAGGGGAGAGACTACTGCATTCCTTGGACATACACAGGCAGTTACGCTTCTACTTGGACAAAACTAAGGCTTTCAGAAAAACTGAGCAATTGTTTGTATCATATGCTGCAGGAACACAGGGAAAAGCCATTTCAAAACGGACCATTTCAAAATGGGTAGGCCATTGCATACATTTCTGCTATACACATCATGGGAAAACTGCACCTAACAACATTAGGTCTCATTCCATCAGGGCAGCAGTCACTTCAAATGCCTACCTCAGAGGAGTAACTACCAAGGACATTTTGGAAGAAGCAACTTGGAGTTCTGTACATATCTTCACCAAGCATTACCATCTGCCTCTTTACTCTAAATCCAGAGCTGGCTTTGCCACTGCAGTTCTGCAAGGCCTTATAGCCACCCCTAATGCCTTTTAGAACCAGCCACCCTACCTCTGCTTTGGGATTCTACCCAAGTGTGATGACTGCAGCAGTGTAACACGATGAACATAGTACAGTTTTGTACCTACCATAAATGTAGATGTTCGAGTGTATACACTGCTGCAGTCCAGGTTACCCTCCCTCCTTCCCCTCTTACTTGCTGTTACTTACCCTGGTATTCTACCCTTGCTGCCTATAGGAAGTATTTGCTGGTGACATAAAGTATTTGATTGCTTTCCTTATGTATGTTTTATTAGCAATTTACATTGCCTACCTTTTTGGGGCCACCTGACATCTGGGGCAAGAAAAACTGAAGAAAATGGCGTCGGCTGCATCTTATATACCCCTAGCACACTGACGTCAGGGAAGAAGCGACAGCGACCGACGCCGAACCAAGACTTTGGAACTCGGGCCGACTGCGGGACCGCCTGACGGCAAGATAACCCAAGTGTGATGACTGCAGCATTGTATACACTCAAACATCTACATTTATGGTAGGTACAAAGCTGTACTTTTCAGCTCAAAATGTCTTAAAGTATTATTTTCCCACTGGTGCCAGTTTTTGTCACACCTTAACAAAAGATAAACAGAGGGTTTCACATATTGCCAGAGAGTGCTTGCATCCGACCCTTACCTAAGAGTTTCTTGGTATAATCTTTGTTTACAGTCTTCCTGCTGTTACAGGCAAGTAGTTCATTTTTGAATCAGAAACATATCTGCACTTATGAATTTTACAGCAGAATATGCATGCAGGTTTTATACATATTTTCTGTATTTTGTAACAGAGCAAATCCAATTTTCCCATCTCTGTTAAAGCATCTTTTAAGTGGAATTCCACAATGCAGTTTCATCTGAAGATCTCACAGACCTTAAATACAGCTTATAAATGTAGTATACCCTAAACTAAGAAAAAAAAAGATGTACTAGCATTGCATTTTATGTTAGTTTTATCCCCCTTAGTGGTGTAGTCATTACCTGGATACAGTATATTAAATTGTGTGCATCACTTCCTTTCAAGATAAGGAATGCGTATTTTACACTATTGACAATATATTGGAGCTAGAAGTCATCAGTTTTCTTTCAATGAAAAGATTATGCCACAACAAATATAAAGAGAGTACTCAAATGATTGTCGGTTTTGCTGTTGGGATGTATGTAAATCTTTACAGGTATAATGGCATTAGTGGGTGTGTCATTTACCATACCACTGAGTTGTTTACCAAGAACTAAAGAGTCAAAAGGTCACACAAACAAACCAATGAGTAAAAACTGTAAGAAAAACCTAGCCCAGCTAGAATTTTCACTGTGTGGTACCTTAAACCTGCTGTAATAGAGGATATAAAGTGCTTCAGCTATATGGCTTCTGAATGTCCATGACTTTTTTTTCTTTTTTAAATCTTTATGGATACATTCACACCAATAAAGCCAAACCCCACTGGAGTCGCTTATATTTTGATTAGTTTATATTCTTCTCTTTTCTTTATGATTTTAAACCTTTTGTATTGTTTGCAGCATTGCTACAAACTAAGAAAAGTGCATCATCCTGTTTGACCAGCATTCAGGTATATTTATTTTTGATGTAGAGCAAGACACCTCCACCTTTAGTCCCTACTTATGTAGTAGCTGGTCTAAATGTGTGGAAGGCATTATAGTCTTGCATTGCCCTCTGTTTTCACAGTGGCTTTAAGTCATGTCTCAGTGACTGCACTGATGTCAGCGTTCTCTAGGGTAAAGAGAACTTATAGGGAGTGGAGTTCTTGTTTAGCCTCCTAGCATTGAGTAGTAACATCTGTAGATTTTCTTGATTTTTATTTGCTGTGTTGGAAGTATTTTCAGTTTGGCATCACCCAAAAAGGCATTGTGGGGGAGGATAATGTTTTTCATTTAGTTTAAGGCCTTTTTTTTATAAGTCATGCATGTGCATATTCCAGGCCTTGCTATAGCTGTTTGTATCACTGGATGAGAAGGAAACCATGCCCTCCATAACTGTGATCCAGTGCTTTTGGTTACCTTTTCAAAGAAGTCTGTGAGATTAAAGAGGCAGGATTTTCTTTGACAAAGTGGAATTTATGGGGGCCCAGGGTTAAAAGAGATTTTCAATGCCCATATTAATGATTTCTAAAGTCATACACCCCATAACTTTTTACTAATGTAAATATGCACTCCTATTTTTTTCCCTTTCTCCCTTCTCTCTTTCTCCTCGTAGGCACTGCAATATAAAATAAAAAAAAGATCTGGTTAAAAAGAGCATGACAAAAGAAAAAAAATAGCATGCCTTTTCTCATTTTTGCATGGGGGAATGACTGGACTAAGGCCATTCGCTTAATCTAGTAACAAGTTTTAACAGAAGGCAAGTAAATGAAAAAGAATATTAAATATTATAAGGCTTTTTTTCTAGTAAACAGTTTTGTGTCCGGTTCTCGTGTCTCTAGCAGAAAATCTGATAGAGAGAAATGCCTTGGGAAAATGTTTTCTGAAATCATTCAAGTGTTCTCCCAGCCGAGAGAGAGCTGTAAAGATAAGACAGAACCAGACAGCTCTTATTAGAACCACAGGCTGTACCATGCGTGTTAGCATGGATAACCTTTCATCTGATGTTGTTAATCTTCTTTCCATTCATCACTGATGGGGTTCGGCTCCAAGATCTTGGAACCAAGTCGGCCTATTACCAAGCTTGTGTCAGCCAAAAAAACTCTTGAGCTAAGTCTCTACCGAAAATGCCCTTCTCCCTGTTACCACAGATCTTGTTTGCCGCATAGCCGTATTTCAGCAGAGCTCTCAGCTAAGTGAAATCTTTTCTGATATTTGTGAAAAATCTTTTGGATATCTTCATATTTTACTAGACCATTAGTATTGCTAGTGTAGTTTCTTCTGTCTAACCTTATTCTTTCCACTCTACCTGTTGTTACCGTTGGTAAACCTCAAGTACCATTGTTGGTACAGCCTTTTCCTTTGCCCGTGTGGTATTTCTTCAATACCATATTGATATTGTTTCTCCTGTTTAATCTGTTAGCTTTTATCTTTATTCATGTGTTTCACTTTTTTCTCTTCATACAAGTGTATTGCTATATTGCTGATATTTTGTGATTTTTTTTTTTTTTTTTGAACAGAGTTGAATTCATTATAGTTGGATTGTACAATTGGCTGTGATGGTTTTTTTCTACCAAGATGTCAGATAAGGGTACTTCAGGCTTTAAGCATTGTACTTCTTGTAAAGGCAAGTTACCTAACATTGTATACGGTTTGGGAGTGCCCCACCTTTCAGTGCAGCCTCCGTGTGATATTTGTCAGAGTTTCAGCAAACGCACTCTTAATGAGCGCAAAAATAAACTCATTCTGATGGGGTTACTCAAGTCTCCCTTCTCAGAGGCCATTTCTATGATGGAAGTCTCAACCCCTCTTTGTAAGGACAAAGAGAGATCCTATTCTGTTCCTTCTTCACCATTGGGTGATCAGAGCAAGCCTGGGAAATCTAAGGTCCCTAAGTTATCAGAGCATAAATCTTCCTCTTCGGCTCCGCCTTCCTCAGCTCCAACCATCTCAAAACCTTTGATACCGATGCCTGTTTTGGCACCGGTCCTGCCCTTGGCACTGATCATACTATGCTTACTTCGACTTTGGCTCAGGACACACCTTTGACTACCCCATCAGTTTCCATTTTGGAAATGACCATTTTGGCTCCAAGTGCCACTACGACACAGAGCATCATACCAACCTCACTGGATCTGACCCCTTTGCTTCCGGTCTCAAAACTAGAGACTTCAGTGCCAGGAAACCTTGCACCATGGACCGATACTCCCCCTCCATAGACCCGTTTCTGGGCCAAGCGTATAGCCCTTTTCTTGATTGTGCTGACTCTCCATTTGGAGTACCTACTAGATCCACCAGGAGCCTTTCAAAACACGACATGGTGCATCTTGTAGACTAGCTGTTGGTAGCCAGGGGGATTCCCTCACATGTTCTTCGTGTTTCACTGCTGCAGTCATTACATTTGGGTAATCTTCTGCCAGGTTGCCTTCAGTCGGCCTGAATAACAAAGTCTTGGGTCCTGCGTCAGTTGCTGTCTCTTTTTCCATGACGTCAGGTCGTCAGGGGTATAAAACATGCATCCGACGCCATTTTATTCAGTCTTTCTTGCCACACGATGCCCGAAGCAGAAGCAGTTCGCAAGTGCCGGTCGGCCAACTCCTGAAATTTTCATATTCGAGTTTCAGAACCAAAGTCTTCAAACTAAAGCTAAGTACCCCGTTGGGGAAACTTTTTCTTGCTCCTTACCGATGTCAGTAAAAGTTAATAATTGCATTACTTGTGGGAAGCAAATACCTCATAAGGATTTTCACTGTATAGCTTGCCTAGGCCCAGATCACAACGTGCCTTGCTGTCGGTTTTGTGCTAAATTTAACCAACGCACTATTAAGCGTCAGTATATTTTTTCTTCTAAATATTTTGGTACAAGATTTAATTATCCTGAAATGTCATCGGTTAGCAATCCGACTACAGGAGTACACAAAAAACGCAAAGAAAAAGACAGACCGTCGAGGTCCAAAACCGACGACTAAGCTTCTCCTAAGCCAGTCGCCGGTTCGCTGGTACAGTGAGGCACTTTTGCAGCCCCTGATACCCTCTACTTTTGAGTTGCTGGCCTCTACCGAGACCCATTCGGAGTCCGGTATGCCGCGAGAATCTCAGAGTATTGAACCCGCGGATGTCTCTCCCTTAGATGGGTCCGGAGCCGCTGAGCAGGTACCGGCTTTTGAGGGTGTTTTCAGGCCTCAACATTTTTATATTAAACCAATGCCAGCATTAAAAACAAGGTCAAAACCAACTTCTATGTCTAAAAAACGAAGCATGAGCCACATGCTCAGGCCCCTATGCCTAAAAAACAGATTATCAAAATGGCTGAGGATTTAATTACCTTAATCAGGGGTTCCCAACCTCCCCCTGCTAAGAGGCCTAGGCAAGGCACTGATTATGAATCTTCAGATCAGGTTTCCATTTCCTCTGATTCCTCTTCTGATCAGGAACTTTCTAGTCCACCCTATGAGGATTCTGATGCAGAGGAATCCATCCCATCTGCATCTCCTCCTGAGGATTACTCTTTTGGAGAGACTTTGCATACTTTAAGGGAACATTTTCAATGGGAAAGTCAGGACTTCTCTGAATCAAAAAAGAGGCTTAGGGATTTCCTTCTTCCTCAGCATAGGCCTTTGGCGATACCGCCTGTATTAGACATTGTTGATGATGTGTTCTCGGAATCAAGCATGGCTCCTGATTCCCTGCCCTCTGGCTCCTAGTAAGCCAGACAGATATTACAGGGTTCCTGACTCCCACAAATTTCTTTTAAAAAATCCTGCTGCTGATCCTGAAACTATTTCTCAGGGTCCCAAGGGTATAAAGGCCTCTACAGCCAAGAATCCTGCCCCTTCTGATAGAGATTCCAGGGCGCTGGATAGATGGGGTAAGAAGGTTTATACGTCTGCAACCTTGGCAATCAGGGCTTTAAACTGCCAGTTTCATATGCTTAAATATCAACAGCATGTTATGGGCTTACTGAAACAGAAAATGATGTTGATTTCTGATTGTGTGGAAAATAGAGTTACAAGAATTATTGCATTCAGCAGAACAAGTTGGAAAGCATACTTTGCAATGAGGTTTTGATTCCTTGACGGCCTCTTGTAGGGCTGCCGTTACTGGATCTGTGATTAGAAGGCATGCCTGGCTCAAGGAGCAAAATCTGCCTGATCATGTTAAAGCTACATTGTTGGATTCCCCTTTGCAGCATGATACTCTGTTTCGTAATAAGGCAGAAGAGGTTTTAAAGAAAATGGAAGACAAAGCTAAATCTATGCAAACTGTAAAAGATTTCTTGCAAGTACGGCCACCGAAGTTCAGTAGACACTGGCCTACTAAAAATTGGCCTTTTCCTGTGTCCGACAGAGCCACTCAAGGCCAATCCAGGTGCTCAAAAGGCTCTAGATACCAATCTCAGGGTTCTTACAGGTCAAAGCAATGGGGTGCGTCCACCTCCAAATCTGGAGGAAACAAAGCACAACCCTGCAGTAAGCAGTCTAAATGACTTCCTCTGCCATCACCAAGCACTTATCTTTTGGCAGCCCCCTTAGTGGGAAAACTAGCACTTTATGCTCAAAATTGGCAGTTAATTACCCAGGACAAGTGGGTATTAAACATAGTATCCCAGGGGTACAGATTTCATTTCCATACTTTGCCAATTCCAAATGGATGGCCGGATCTGCCACAAAACCAGTGGGCAGAGGCCCCGAAACAAGTCATGTCCCTCATGGATATGGAGGCTATTCAACCGATACCAGAAAAGGAAAAAGGACAAGGTTTTTATTCAAGACTTTTCCTGGTACCCAGAAAAGACAATTCATGGCGTCCAATGCTGGACTTATCGATTTTGAACACGTTTCTGGACATTCCAAAATTCAAAATGCTGACTTTACAACAGCTACTGCCTATGCTAGGCAGGAATACTTGGTTAGTAACTCTAGACTTAAAGGAGGCATACCTGCCTATCCCAATAAGGGAATCATGCAGAAGATACCTCCGCTTCAAAGCAGGTTTTTTGCATTACCAATTCTCTGCACTGCCCTTTGGCTTATCTACTGCGCCCAGGGTCTTTACAAAATGCCTGGCACCAGTAATTGCATTCTGCAGACAAAGAAGCATACAAATTTATCCTTATCTGGACGACTGTCTCATTCAAGCAGAGGACATGGACACTCTTCTTCAACATCTAGAGTTTGTAAAAAGGCTTCTAGCATGCCTAGGGTACACCATAAAAGAAAAGAAGTCACAACTGGTACCCTCTCAAATAATTACATTCCTGGGTGCAAGCTTGAATACAACTGCCCAGATGGCTTGCCTCATGCCAGACAAACAAAGGCAACTGACAATATACTTCAAACAAATTGACAACAGAAATCCAGTTATCTGCAAGACAAATTCTGCAGACTTTGGGATTCATGGCATCCTGCATTGTACTGATTCCATATGCGAGACTGCGTATGAGGAAACTTCAGTGGCACCTAAAAAGTTTATGGAGTCAACATTGTCAAAGTCTGGAAACATTGATTCCTCTCATTCCCTGCCTACAACAGGAGTTTCTTTGGTGGGCAGAGACATGTCACCAAAACAAGGGACTGTCATTCACTCTACCCCCTGCCACCCAAATCCTAACTACAGACGCATCAGACTATGCTTGGGGGGGCGCACCTGGCAGGGAGATACATTCAGAGCAAATGGAGCCCAAACCAAATGCATCTGCATATCAACCAGAAAGAGATGCTAGCTGTTCAGAATGCTCTGACATCCTTCAAGGACTTACTTTGTCCAGGACAACTACTGGTAAAGATGGACAACACCACAGTTATGTGGTACATAAACAAGCAGGGGAGTACCCACTCCTACCCACTTTGCAGACTAGCCATGGCCTTGTGGAACACAGCCTTGACTTACCAAATACATCTTCAAGCTCAATTCCTGCCAGGAAAGCAAAATACTCTGGCAGACGACCTAAGCAGAAATCTTATGGACCCGCACGAATGGAAACTGGATCCACAACTCTTCGGCATGTTAACACAGAAATGGGGGAGCCCAGACATAGATCTAGTTGCCTCCCCACAAAATTATCATTTGGACAAATTCTGCACAAGAACTCATCACAAAAAAAGCATGGAAAGTGGATGCCCTATCCTTCAGCTGGAAAAACCTGTCAGTCTATGCCTTTCCCCCTCTGCCTCTACTCTCCAAGGTCTTACTAAAAGTCAGACAGGAAAAAACAAAAATGATCCTAGTTGCTCCGGACTGGCCTCGCCAGCACTGGTACCCACTTCTAAGGAATATATCTCAGTTTCCTCCATGGTACGTGCCTCAAATACCTCATCTACTGTCCCAGTAGAACTATCAAATTCTGCACACTCAGCTCCAAACTCTGAATCTTGCAGCATGGCTGATCAACTAATTATTCAAATAACACCTCTTAGTAAATATGTGATGGATGTCATTTTGGAAGCCAGAAGGCCTGGTACTAGAAAATCTTATGATGATAAATGGAAGAGATTATGTGCTTGGAACCAAGCACAAGGAACAGACACAGCAAAGCCCAGTATTCCTCAGATTTTACAATATTTGACTGAGATGCTTGACGAGGGCCTATCTTTTTCTTTAATAAAAATCCATGCCTCTGCCATCGCACTTCATTACAACACAGAGCTTCCCCTCTTTTCTCATCCTTGCTTAAACAGTATCTTAGAGGGGCCAAAAATTTAAGGCCTCCCAGAAGATCACTATCTCCTGCATGGGACCTCAATTTTGTGCTGGAAAAACTCACTCTGCCTCCTTTTGAACCAGCAGCTACTGCAGATATAAAATTTATATCCTGGAAACCAGCTTTTCTCTTGGCAGTCACTTCAGCAAGAAGGGTTTCAGAACTACAGGCTCTCATGGCAGTGGAGCCTTTTATTATATTTTACCTGGACAGGGTGTCGCTCAGGACCAATCCTTCTTTTATGCCTAAGGTGGTATCCAGTGTGGCTCTTAACCAGACCATCCACCTGCCAACTTTTTACCCAAATCCGCAGAACAAGGGGGAGCAGATTTTGCATTCATTGGATGTACACACACAACTGAGATTCTGCTTAAACAGGACCAAATCTCTAAGAAAGTCTGAGCAACTGCTGGTAGCATTTGCTGCAGGGTCAGAGGGGAAGGCTATATCAAAGCAGACTATTTCTAAGTGAATAAGCCACTGCATTCATTTCTGCTACTTGCAACATGGTAAACCTATGCCCAAGGGGATCAGATCACATTCCACCAGGGCTGCCTCTACTTCAGCAGCTTTTCTCAGAGGAGTTCCAACCAAAGACATTCTAGAAGCTGCTACTTGGAGCTCTGTTCATACCTTCACAAAGCATTATCATTTGGCTCTCTTCTCCAAATCCAGGTTAGGCTTTGCCACTGCAATTCTGCAGGGCCTTATAGCCGCTCCTAATGCTGTTTAGCTCCATCCTCAGCTTTTGGATTCTACCCAAATGTAATGACTGCAACAGTGAAACACGAAGAACATAGTACAGTTGTGTACACTTACCATAAATGTAGATGTTCAAGTGTATTCACTGTTGCAGTCCGGGTTACCCACCCACCATCCCCCTTTCTATACCTTTCTTTTCCTTCACTATACACAAGAGCCTTTGTGGTGTATTTGCTTTTAGATGAAGGTAAAGTTTATGTTTCTAAAAGTGTATTTATATATATTTACTGTTTTTTATATATATATATATATATATATATATATATATATATATATATATATTTTTTTTTTTTTTTGCTCCCCATTTGGGGGGCTCCTGACATCTGGGGCAAGAAAAACGGAATAAAATGGTGTCGGCTGCATGTTTTATACTCCCTGATGACCTGACGTCATGGAAGAAGAGACAGCAACCGACACAGGACCCAATACTTTGTTATTCAGGCAGACTGAGGGCACCCTGCCAGCAGATTACCCAAATGTAATGACTGCAACAGTGAATACACTTGAACATCTCCATTTATGGTAAGTGGACACAACTGTACTTTTCTAAGACCCATCCACCTACAGGTCTTGGGTTGCTGTATCCAAGGACTCCATCTTACACTCCTCCTTCGTCCCATCTCGGTTCCGAAGCCTTTTGCTCCCGACATCCTTCTTGGAACCCATCTCCTTGGCACCTGCAGTGCATCTCACTCCGGCTCTGAGTTTGTCCCTTTGGTCTTCGGTTCCTGCTGAACCAGTCCTTCATCAATCTGGGGATTGGGAGACGAGCGTGTCGGCCCTGGGTATGGTGCTGACTCTCTCCTCGGTTCCTCCCTCGGTGCCAATGGCCACATCCGTGCCAATCCTGCTTGAAGCTCCATGCGTGGGAGAGGGTCCATGTGAGTGGGTTGTGATCCCGGTCCCGAGGTTGCCTTTCTTGGTTCCGGGCTCCCATCCCTCTTCAAGTGGGTCTGCCTTTCGTGCGATGGAGAGGGCACTTGCTTCTGGTAGCACTCCTTTGATGTCCGAACCCCAGTTTTCACCCCTTGAGCTACAGCTGTTACAGACCATCCCCCCAGAACACAGGGCAGAGAAGCCGCAGGACACCCCTGTTCAGTCCTCCTCAGAGACCCCCACTGAGGAGCCCCTTCGTAAGAAGACGTGCAAGAGGAAGCACGTGGAATCACCTGAGGAGTCATTAACGGAAGACGCAGATTCCGATGATGGTGAAGAGTCCCCACGGTCACCTCCTGATGATGTCTCCTTCTGAGACATCCCGGAGATGTTAAAGCAGAGAAGTGAGTGGAAGCCCTCCAACCCTTCGTCTGAGGAGTCAGTGTTTCTGCAGGCTTTTCGTGCCTGACCTTCTACCTCTTGGGTGACCCCACCTGCCGACGAGCTTGTGCAGCTCAATGTGCAACGCGCATGGAAGAATCCTGGTTCCATTGAGCTGATCGCCCAGAGACCAGACAAAATTCTTCCCCCTCCCGAGGAGAACCCTCACTGGTCCAAAGGGTTACCAGTTGATGCTATGGTGGTGGCGGTGGCCACGAAAACGGACTTGGCTGAGGAAAGTCCCACTGTCCACCCGCCCAACAGGGAGTCCCAGGCAGTGGACAAACTTGGGAAGCATGTTTTTGCATCAAGGACTTTTGCTATACAATCCCTGAATTATTTGGCACATTTTACGAGGCTCCAGAGGGACCTGATCTCCAAACTCTCAGAGACGCTCTCAGGACAGTTGTCTGATGAGGTCAGGGACAAAGTGGCTTTGCAGCTCATAACCCTGGAATCAGTATCCAACTCGTCCATGAGGTTGATGTCGCACACAACCGAAGGGGCTGCTAGAGCAGCGAGTTCGGCCATTGTAATGAGGCGTCATGCCTGGATGCACATTTATGACCTTGTGGATCCCTTCAAGTCTTCCTTTGTGAATGCTCCTATTGAAGCTACATCCCTATTTGGTTCCAAAGTGAAGGACACGCTATCCAGGTGCGAACAAGACAGAAAAACCCTTCCTGCCATAAGCCTACATTTTTCCAACCCTCAGCGTACCTTCTCCAGGAATCAGAGGAGTGGGAAAATGTGGCATAAGAAATCTCGGGGTCCCTTCCATGCCGCACGTGGTGATGATTCTCCAAGAGGCAGAGGGGGTAACAATTCTGGAAGAAGCCCCCATAGGAGCAGAGGAGGTTTCCCAATCAAGGCACTAGGGACTGCTTCTCTGGACAGCCTTATCAGCGCTCCCGAGGGGTGGCCCGATTGCTTACCTTTGGAAGCAGTTGGGGGTAATTTCTCTCTGCACCAAGCTGCCTGGCAGTCTGTCACCACCGGTCATTGGGTGCAGAACATTATCACCAGAGGTTACACCATTCCCCTTTCTTGTCAGCCAAAATTTCCAAGAAAACTTCTTGATATTTTACCCAGTCAAAGGGAACAAGCTGCTTCAGAGATTATAAAGCTGTCTCAAAAAAGAGTCATCCTATCAGTCCCACCAGACCAGCGTGGATCCGGATTTTACTCGAGATTCTTTTTGGTGCCAAAAAAGACAGGGGACTGGAGACCCATTTTGGATCTCAGCTGTTTAAACAAGTCTTGTCACCCAAACCAAATTCCGGATGGTGACAGTTCAGTCCATCCTTCCCTTTTTAAGAGAAGGTGATTGGTAGTGCTCTATAGATCTCTGGGATGCGTATTACCACATCAAGATGGGCAAATGCTCCAGGAGTCTGCTTTGCTTCTGGATTGGAGCCAGTCATTACCAATTCCGTTCCCTGCCATTCGGTCTCTCTACAGCCCCCAGTGTGTTAACGAAATGCATGGCAGTGGTAACAACTCACTTGAGACTAAAAGGATTCCGGGTGTTTCCATATCTAGACGACTGGCTCCTTACCACACCCACCAAGCATCTTCTGGTAACAGCTGTACACAATACTCTCCCTCTGGCAAAATTCTTGGGAATAACGATACACTGGGAAAAATCAAACCTTATCCCTACACAACAAATAGCATTCATTGGAGCAGTGTTCACTACTCAGTCCTGTCTGGTATCACTCCCATTTCACAGACTCCATTGATTGAGGCTTCAACTCTGGGTGATTCTTTCCCAAACAGCCTCTGCAAGGGAAGTTCTTCAGGTCCTAGGTTCTATGGCTGCCTCAATTCCAATAGTGCCTCTAGCAAAACTACATATGCGGATTCTGCAATGGCTCCTTCTCTGTCAGTGGTTCCCAAACTGTCATCCCCTGGATTACAAGATTCGAATAACCATCTCCTGCAAACAGGACCTGCTTTGGTGGATGAGGCCAGAAGTAGACCTCTGGAGCCGCCCATTTAAACCCCCCTACCCCACAGCCATTGTGACCACGGATGCTTCTCTGATTGGGTGGAAGGGGCCATTTCCATGGAAAGACTGTCCAAGGCACATGGTCTGCCTGCATATTAGTGTTCTGGAAGTGAGCGCCATGCTGTTAGCATCGCAGGCCTTCCATTCAGCCCTCCCTTCTGGGACAATTGCAGTTCATTCAGACAATATGTCAGTGGTCTGGTATATCAACAAGCAAGGAGGAACCAAGTTGTATCCTCTGTGTCGAGAAGCCATGAGAATTTGGCAGTGGGCGATAGCTTCCAACCACCTTCTGATAGCAACACATTTCCCGGGAAGCTCCAACATGATTGCGGACAAACTAAGCAGATGCATCCTCATGCCCCACTAGTGGTCCCTCAACCCTGAGGTGGCGTCTGTAATCTTCCGCCACTGGGGCCAGTCTTGCTGCGATGTTTTCGCTTCCCCATCAAACACCAAGTGCAGCAGCTACTTCACCCTAATTCCCCCGGAGGGAGAGCCACTGAGGGATGCTCTGCTCCACGATTGGCCCACGGGACTTCTCTACGCCTATTCTCCCATTCCTCTGATCCCACAATTTGTAAAGAAAGCTCTTCGGTTGAGATGCAAGATGATCCTCATAACCGCATTCTGGCCTTGACAAGTTTGTTTCCCCTTTCTTCACCTAGAATACCTGCCGTGGATTCTGGACTCTCTACCAGGTCTGGTTACTCATCCCCAAGGATTAAGTCACCCGAACCTGTCCAGTCTCAAGCTGACAGCTTGGTTTCTCCACTTCCACTAGTCGCCAGGCAAGCTAATCTCTCCTCCCCTGTTTGGGACATCATTCTGGCCTCCCACAAATCATCCACCAGAAGACAGTATCAGGATAAATGGAAAAGATTCTCCATCAGGTTCCAAGGATAACATGCTAGATCCGTATTCGGCTCCAGTTACTGCAGTGCTTCAATACTTGGCTAAGTTTTTTGATAATGGAGCCTCTGCCTCTACAGTACGACTGCATCTACAGGCAATTTCCAATTTCCACAATGGTATAGGATGGCACCCCTCATCTCTTTATGCCTCTGCAAGGCTTTCCTCAAGGGGACCCCTCATCTCAGGCCTCCTCTCAGACACCACGTGGAACCATGGAACCTCACTTTAGTCCTTCAGTATTTGACTCAAAAACCCATTGAGCCTGCTGCTAAGTGTGACCTAAAATTTATGCCTTGGAAATCTTTGTTTCTGGAAGCCATTACCTCTGCCATAAGAGTCTTGGAGCTGCAGGCATTGTGTATCAAGAGGCCATATCTGGTCTTTCATAAAGACAGAGTGTCACTTCGGACGAACCCATCTTTTCTTCCCAAAGTTGTTTCTGAATTCTCCATTAACCAGTCCATTGATCTACCAATGATTTTTTCCAAATTTTTCCAATAGAGAGGAGTATTGCCTTCACTCCTTAGACGTACATAGACAATTGAGATTTTACCTAGACAGGACCCAACCTATCCATAAATCTGATCAGCGTTTCATTTCCTTTTCAGGACCCAAAATGGGAAAGGCTGTTTCCAAGGTTACATTATCAAGATGGCTGAGGGACTCCATACATTTCACCTGTTTCCTCCATAATGAAGCCATGCCAGAAGTCAAAGCCCACTCCACTAAATCTATGGCAGCTTCTGTAGCATTCCACTCCAGGGCTTCCATGGATGACATCTACGCAGCAGCTACTTGGGCTAAGCCTCATACCTTTATCAATCATTACAAATTGGACCCGGTCTCCAGAGGGAGAGCTGCCTTCGGCTCAATGGTACTCGGAAATATTCTTCCATAAAGGATGCCCATGGACCTCAAGGTAGCTTTGGGATCCTTTCCCATCAGTGATGAATGGAAAGAAGATTAACAACATCAGATAAAGAAGTTATGTCTTACCATAACATTCCATCTGTGTTGTTGTTCTTCTTTCATTCATCACTTCCCACCCTCCTTCCCCCTCCAGTGGCTCCTGGGGGATGCTTAGGGTCTAAGTGGTGCCCTAGGGTACTTGGGTAGAGGTGGCCTTGGCTTTACTTCCTTTTTCTTAGCAAACTCGATCTGAGGTAACAGAGAGAAGGGCATTCTGGGTAGAGACTTAGCTCGAGAGGTTTTTTGGCTGGCACAAGCTTGGTAATAGGCCGACTCAATTCCGAGGGCTCAGAACCGAACCCCATCAGTGATGAACGAAAGATGAAGACCAACACAGATGGAACGTTATGGTAAGACATAACTTCTTTTCTTAGGTTAGCTCGAGTGTGTGTGTGTGTGTGTGTGTGTGTGTGTGTGTGTGTGTGTGTGTGTGTGTGGCTGTCTATCAGTTTGCAACATTTGTTCCTGTTGGGAGGGTAAAACTTCAGTATTTCAAGATGTACATAGTTTTGTGTGTTATTATCAAGTTAATAAGTTTTAGGGGGATATTGTGTGTGTGTGTGTGTGTGTGTGTGTGTGTGTATTTTTGTTTGAAGGTTTTCAGTAAAACAAAAAATGTTCTGTAAGATGTGCTGTAGGCCGAAATGAAGATGACAAGAAAAAGTTATATAAAAGATTAACCTGCCGAAACAGTACATGCATGTATCACAAAAGCTGGAACTAGATATTTAACAAAAAGTGGTTATATATAAACGGTGGGAATAATTTCTCAAGAATATGATGCTTTTTATAATGTCTTTAAACGTTAATGGTCTCACAGATAAATACAAAAAAGAAAGAGTAGTGAACTATATTAAAAAAAATGTAGAGTGCAAATAGCTGTACTACAGGAGGCACACTTTGAAAGAACTGAATATGTAAATTTGATAAAGAAAGGTTTTCAGGATGGTTATTCAGAGGAATAGCTGAGGCAAAGGAAGAAAGGAATACTTATATTAATTACAAGAGGCGCTCCAGTGGTAATAGAAGAGGGTAAAAAAGGTTTGTAGTACTAAGGGGCTACTGTCGAGGGAGGAGGATTACACTGGCATGTGTTTATATTCCACCAACTGCTATAATGGAGCTTAAGAAAATTCTGAGAGAAATAATCTTTCATCAAGGAATTTTACTTATAGCTGGGGGATGGAATTTGATCTGCATCATTGAAGATGTTTCTGGGGGGGCCTATAAGGAAAAAATATAACAAAGGAGGCTAGAAATGTATGAAAATATTTGGCATGGAAGATGTGGATTCAGTAATAGGAATGTGGAGTGAATTTACAAATTATTCCCCAAGATACAAAAACTGGGCTAGGCTAGACAGGATTTACATTTCACAGGAACATGTGTATTTAATTGAAGGTCTTGATGTACACCAAATAACTATTTAAATCATGTGGCAATAATAACTAAAATAAAAACACAGGGTAATGAAATTGGGCGGCGCAGTGGTGCAGCGGTTAATGCTGTCGCCTCACAGCAAGAGGTTCTCCGGTTCGATTTTCGGCTGGGGTGCCTTCTGTGTGGAGTTTGCATGTTCTCCCTGCATTCGCGTGGGTTTCCTCCGGGTACTCCGGTTTCCTCCCACATTCTAAAGACATTCTTCTGGAGCATTTCTCCCCAGGCCTCTGCTGAAAACAGGATCTGTGGAACATAGTCGGACTTTCCCAGTCAACAAATGTTAAATAAATAAAAATGAGACAGTGGCGCATTCCCATCTATCTGTTGAAAAGAGAGAAATTTAAGGAAAGGGTAGTGGAAATTATTCAGAAGCTATTAGAGAAGATATAAAATTTCTTCTGAAAATATATCTAGGGATTTGGATAAATTTAAAGTTGAGTTTAAAAATAGGGTGGAACTAAAAGAAAGGGAGATATGGTTAAAAAAATAAGAATTATTTAGAGGGACTGACAAATGTTAAAGTATTGCAAAATACGGAGAATCTCACAGAACAAGAGGAGGAGCAACTGCAGAATGCTAAACAGAAAATAAGGGATTACTTCAAAAATTTGCATGAGGGATTGCTGTTAAGCAACTGTTTTTTGAAAATAACTTTAGAGCACAAAAACTTTTAGCATAATGACTCAGGCAACAGAATGTAGAAAGGTCTGTCATCAAGCTTAAGGAGCCTTTAACATGGGAGATAAGAGATCCTGTAGGAGTTTTAAAAATATTTTGGAAATGAAAATCTGTATAAAGCAGAGAAATATGGAAGTGAAGAAAAGGTACAAATGGAAATGTTTATGAAAGAATTACATACGCCAAGGTTAGGTAGAGGAGGCTCAATTAATTAATAACCGTTTGGATAGGAGAAGATGAGATAAAAATGGTGATGTGTAACCAATCTACAGGAAAGTCCCCAGGAATAGATAATGTTCCTGTGAAAGTATGTAAACTAGGAGGGAAAAGCTGATAAACACCTGGAAGGTTTTGTTTAACAGCATTTTAAGAGGAGAAGTACCATCATCCTGGAAGAAAGCGGTGGTAGCTCTAATACCTAAGGAGGGTAAAGGTCCATCATATCCAGCTTCATATAGACCCATTTCAATACTAAACCATGCTTTTAATGTGTCTGCCATTCTTTTAGCCATTATAGACAAAACTGATGCCAAAATTGATAGATATGGATCAGTGTGATTTTGTGGCAGGGAGGCAAACATTTGACAACATTAACAGAACACTGATGATCCAAAGGAAAGCAGAATGTAAGAAAATATCACTGTTGTTGTTGGGTCTTAATTCAAAGAAAGCATTTGACAGAGTAAGCTGGGACTTTATGAGCAGAGAAATGGATGCATTATGAGCAGAGTAATGGATGCATTTTCAATTCCTGATAAAATTATGAGGTTGATTAAGAGGATATATATGAGGGATTGGAGGTGAAAATTAAAGTGGGTGGGGGTCCTCTTTGATAATCTGTGCTTGAGCAAAGGAAGCAGGCAGGGGTGTCCTCTCTCCCCTTCGTTATTTGCATTATATTTAGAACCATTGTCAGAGAAATTAAGGGACTCAGAAATTCAAGGATGTAATTGGTATGGTAATAAAAAAAAAACTGGCTTTATTTTCAGATGACATTATTTTATACCTGACAACCAGAAAGGAATATTACAGTGCTGTGAAACATATTGAGACAGTTTCAGACCTTATCGGGATGCAAAATTAATGAAGCTAAAACAAAGGCAATAGTGGTAAATTGTGTACCCTCATACAAATTGGTTCAGCAATATCCATACTTATGGGAACATGTTAAATGAAGTATTTAGAAGGATGTGATTCTGGTGGGTGTGGCAACTAAAGATATGTGAAAAGAAACTACACAAAAGATGAAGAACTGAGAAAATGGGAGCTCTGTTTATATGGATATCAGTAGTAAGACAGCAGCAGTTAAAATGTTTAGTCTTATACACAGGTCAGGCATATTTTTATCAGTCAAAGGAGAAGTTGTGGATAGCAATTAATAAAGAGCTGAAGGATTTTATCTGGGAGGGGAAGACTGCTAGAGTCAAGTGGGATAAGCTTATTCTTCCAATAGAACAGGACGGATTGGGATTACCTGATTTGAAGGGGTGTGTTGGAGCAACACAGTTAAGGCTCCTGTACATAGCACAAGCAGAAAACTATAATTCAGAGTGTAATGAGATGATGATGAAACAGGGTGAAGCTCAAGAAACAAGGAGAGGCTGTGATTTTGGATGCAGACCTTGAAGGAGAATAACAGTAATCATACAGAACATTGAATTCATAAAGTAGCAGAAAGTATTCTCAGAAGTAAGCCAACATGGGAATGGAGGAAAGATATTTTGCTGATAGGGATGACTGCAATTAGGGCTACAGACAGTAGGCAAGAGGGGGGCTAGAATTTATTCATAGGATCATAGGAAGTTACTAGGCTATTGGCCCTGAGGCTTGCAAGCCTAGCCAAGAATTTAGCTCATGTTCCGACAAGTCAGCACTCAGTACCCCTGTTTAGCAGGGACAAGGGTGGAATCCCAGGGATGCATTTTCTGTTCCCTATCCAGTTATCCAAGTTGCGCTTAGAAGTGTTGATGAGGTACTCTGCTTGATGTGGAGCAGGAGCCCATTCCATAGAAGGGGAGTCTGTGGGATACAAGTCTGTCCCACCAACAAGTCCTATTGATGTCACAGACAAGTTTGAGGTCGTGCGTGCGGGTTACTCGAGTGGAGCTAGACTTGCGGATATGCAGCAGTCCCATCAGGGTGGGGTCTGAGCTTGCTTTGTATGCCAGACAGAGGTCACCTCTGAGGAGTCTGTAAGGGACTGAATAGAGGGATAGGGCCTTTAGCATATCTGTATAGGGTAGATGTTTGATGCCCTGGATTCTCCTGGGGAGGAACCTCTGTGGTCTTTCCAGCTGCTACATGTGCTTTGTGAGTTACATGCCAAAAGGTGCATTGTACTCAATAACGGGTCTTACAAGGGAAGAATGCAGGGATGTTATGACCACCTTGTCCCTGGATGAGATACCTTTGCTAATGAGGTGGACCATTTAGAAAACTTTTCGTACAGTGGAAGCAATATGGTGGTCAGAAGTCAGTTTATCAGCCTGGGTGCCCAAGTCCCTCAAGACTGACTGTGTGCTTAGTACCTTGTTATTAATGTGATAATTTGTGGGGACGTCACTCTCCCCAAAGGGGATGATGATGCATTTTTTGGCATTCAGTTTGAGGCCCTGTTTCTGGCACCAGTCCTATATTTGGGGGAGACCCTCTTGGAGGATGTCCACATCACTAGGGGAACTGATGATAATGCCCAGCTTACAGTCATCTGCAAACTTGGTCAGCCATAGCCCACTGGTTTTGGCCTGCACCTCAGAAAAGTATATCCCAACAACAAGGGCCCCAAGACCGAACCCTGGGGTACACCACTCGTTGCGGACCAACTGCTTGAGGTGGCTTCCCCTATTTTAACTAGGTGGGTTCTATCAGTGAGCCAGATTGCTACCCATCTGGTCACATATGGATTGACACCTAGTTGAGAACGTTTATTTATTGATGAAACCAAAGGATCAGTGGATGCTCCACCTTTGTGCAAAGGGATGACAGTGGCTGTCTTCCACTCGGCTGGGACAAAGCCAGTACTCAGGCTTTGGTTGAATAGAGTGCCTAATGGTGCTGCAGGTTCCTGTCTGAATTCATCTAGGATGCAGCCTGGGATGCTACCTGGTCCCGTGGAGGCTGTATTTTTTGCTTTTGAGAGGGCAATGATGACTTGCTCCCTAGAGAAAAAGAGGGGGGGGCAGGTGCTGGGGATGTCCTGATTTACTGATGGGGGGAAGAGGGGTGAAGTTTTCACTGAACCTGTCTACCACCAGGTTGGCTATACCTACGGCGTTTGTGTATGTGGTGTCCTTGACCACCAGTTCTGAGCAGATCTGGGTGTTTCCTTTGAGTTTGCGGACATATGCGAAGAAAGCCTTGTGATTGTCTTTAGTAGATGTGGCCAGTTTGGACTTGGTTTGGTTTGGAGGAGTTTACTAGTGCTCTTATTTGCTTCTTCAGACTAAGGAGAGATTGCTTCCAGTTAGGCACCTGCTCCTTCTTGGTCCTGGACAACAGCTTTTTCCTTTTATTATAGAGCAGTGATGTCAAACCTTTTAGGTTCGACGTGTCAGAAATTCTGAAAATGCGTAACTTGACTCTGCTTGCGTGTCATCCCCCCAAAAAAAAAACAACAGAAAAAAAAAACAAAATAGATTAATTAAATAAGTCATATAAAAAATAAATAAACAGCATGGCTCTTCTATACAGCAGGGGGTAAATCTCAACAGAATCAGGAACAAATCTAGAAATAAGAGACATGGACAATTTTAAACTGTTAGTGCTATTAATTTGAAATACTGAGAGTATTCATGTTCCTATGAATTACCATATAGGTGGCAGTACACTAAACACTGAAAGTGTGATGAGAGACTTAGGGACACAGGTGGACAGTGGTCTCACCTTCGATAACCACATCGCCACAACAGTCAGGAAACCCTTCTATGTGGCACACCTCATCACTAAGGGCTCTTCATCCATAAGAAAGGAGATCATTGTCCCACTGTACTCATCCCTCATTAGACCCATTATAGAGTGCAACTCCCCGTTTGGTATGTACCTCACAAGACATCTGCAACAGCTGGAAAGGCCACAGCCATACCTCACTAAAAGGATCACAGGCCTAAAGCAGATGCCCTATGCTGACCGTCTAAAAAAACTCCAGCTATACTCTGTGACATACCGTCTACTCAGAGGCGATCTCTGCTTAACATACAAGGCCATGTCAAACCCTGAGCTGTTGGACATGCTCCACTTAAAGAAATCCCAATCTCACAGAGCTACATGCTCCAGCGATCTAAACCTTGTCATCACAATGAGCAAAACATGCTGGAGGTGTAGGTTCCTGACCCAGAGACTCCCCATACTCTGGACTAGACTGCCCATACATGTCGAGCAGAGTGCCTCCTTGGCCCTCTTCAAAAGGAACCTTGACGATTGGATGGGAGATAGTAAATTCACCCCAGGGATCACGTCAGTTGCCCTGCTAGACAGGGGTCCAGGAAAGTAAATATTGTGGGAAGAAATATCCAGGGAATTGTTATGGCTAGGCTTGTATAGGCCCTAGGGTCAATAGCCTAGTAACAACCTATAAAAAAATTAACATGAATTAATATACATTTTCTGAAGTAAAATTAATCTATAATTGTCATTAAATGTAAAAAGTTGCCAGTTTTAGGAGGGATTAAGATGGACAGTTTAGAGGAATGTAAAACAGCACACTCCTAGAAGTGCAGACTGCTTGCCCTTTGCAGAAGTGTAACCACGAAGAGAAAACAATGTCAGACTGCCCTTTGCCGACTCTGCCGAGAAAGTATACCGAAATAGTCTTTGAGTTTAATAACTTCCTTACCTCTGCAGCAGTGTTGAAGTGGCTCCTGGCATAAAATAATTTAATGCACTTCATACAAGCAACAAATGCAAAAGCAGTTTCTTTGGTAACTCGGGTGTTGGTGAACGCTGGTGTGTCACCCAAAATGTTGTGGCGTGTCACCTTTGACACACGTGTCATAGGTTCGCCATCACTGTCATAGAGTTTATTAATTGCAGATGTGCACCAGACAGGTTTACTCTTCCTTGAGGAGGAGGATTTTGTCCTGTTGGGAATTCCTGATTCCATTCAGCTATATAAGTGCTTGTATAGTACTTTGGTGTAGGTTTGGGCATATGTGCTAATTCCTATGGAGGGGAGGGAGCTGTGAAGCTGTTTATACCTTCCCTCAGGAGGTTGTAATCAGTTTTTGAGAAGTTTTTTTGTTTGAACCTATGTAGGGGGTGGTCGGGGGAAGATGGTTACTTCAAAAGTGACCACTTTTTAGTCGGATCTTACCAGGGAGGATGATACTGTAGTGGTTACTCATGTTGGTTAATACCAAGTCCAAGATATTTTCACCTCTTGTGGGAGTGTCTTAGTAGAGGATATAAAATATTGCATAACTGTAAGAATCAATCAGAGGAAGTTAGAATTGGGAAGAGGGACTGGGTAAGCATTTCACAAAGAAACAATGGGGGATGTCTCATTATGAAGGCTGCCAAAAAAGCAATTACTAGAAAATGGAAATCAAAGATCCTGCTAACTGAAGTTGTCTTGAAGAAGGTATAGTAGTTAACATTTTGTGTAAGTAAGCTTTCAGTGGCATCTCGGGTCTGCTTGTCCTCCCACGATCCCTTGTTTATCCTTTGTTAGCCATGACAGAAAATAAGTTATTTTCCTTGCATTTCATTCTCAGGCTCTTTTAACATATCTGTTTTGGAAACTGTTGAGGAGGTGATGAGAATCTCTCTCACTTAATGAGCAGCCCTTCATCCAAGTCATTAGATCATTATTGTAGTAGATCAGATATGATTCCACAATGGAACTTGTTATGAAAAGCATTCCAAAAGATTACTTTTTAACATTTGGATGTTCAGGATATATGGACCTGCTGACTGAGTAGCTCTTGAAGGTCTGTAATTATGGTAGGCACAACCTTGTTTTTCTTGTCACATCAGTGCTTCTATGGATTTCTAAATGTTTACTAACAGACAATGTATTAAATGCATAAGTTTACAGCTTCATATAGGTGTAATGTTTTTGTTTATTTTTGTTTCCCTATCAATGCAGGCCACAGTGGCACCCCAGACATGCCTCCTGCATGTAGAAGAGGAATACCATCAAGACAAAGTGGAATAACAAATGTAATATTAAACGAGGTTGGAGATGCTAGTAAACAGTCTGAACATTTGCCGGCATTGCAAAATAGTGAAGAGACTAAAACAGTAAAAAGCAAAGCAGGCTTCCAGGATGTGGACACCACCAATGGAGAACGAGCTCAACAAAACAAGACACAAAAATTGGTTAAGCTGAATGATTCTTTGAAGCTCACTTCAGAGGCAAACCCTGAAAAGAAAGGAAATTTGTTTTTCAGAACATCTACACCAAGTAAACTTACAGACACCACACAGGACAGCAGCAGCAGTGGACTTGATAAGGAAACTTCACCTTTAAGAACTGTTACCCAAAATGATAAATTGCATGACTGTAATGCTAATACTGATGCACATTTTCCAGAAGTAGCACCCCAGGATTATACAGGTGAACAAGAAAAGACATTCACAAATGTAATGGAGGGGAACTGCTTATCCAATGACCTGCATTTATCCAAGTCCCTTGTAGAAATGCACGATTCAGTGGCTAGAACAGCTGATGTTCATGCTGTATGTGATGCCGCCAGTGGACTTCAGAAACCTGAAGTGTGTGTATCAGACTCATCCCAAGAAAAGAGGGATAATGGTGAATTGCTAAACAAAGTCACAGAGTCATTAAGTTGCCTTGCTGATTCCAGAAAGGAAACACTGAGTCAAGATGATCTGGGCTCTACAGTCTGTGACATGTCTGAACTAAATGCTGCAGTTGTAAGGGGCCCTTTAAATGAAATGGAGATAAATGCTCAGTCACAAACAAAAAGAAGCCCTACCATGAAAAAAGAATCCCATTTGCATGGAGTGTGTATAACTCAAAGTGTGAGCCAGGGTACAGAACAAGGCAAAAATAAAGAACCTGCAGTTTGTGCAAAAAACAGCAAAGTCATTTCCACAGGAGAGAAAGTTGTACTCTGGACCAGGTAAGACCAATGAGATTTTTTTTTTTGAAGGGAGGAAAAATACAAGTATTCAAATGTCATTTAGTTAAACTTTTGGTGTTTCCTTTATAATGATAATATAATGGCATATAGCCATAGTTTAAAGCATCAAGAGGTTTTAATTTTGTGTGCGCGCCCACGTGCAATTGCAAGAAAGAAAGTTTTATTAATTCTTTGCAAAATACTGCAACCAATACTCTTTCATAGTCATTTTTACACAATAAATTTGTGTCTTTCAAAAAGAAAAATAGAACTGCATCGTGGTATACAACAGTCTTCATAAAAATATGTAATACTAGACTATTTTTCTGTATTTGTAGTATCCATGAGCTTTTTTGCCATTATAAAATTGATATTAAGTGAATAAAAATAGTTTATACAACAAAGGAGAGTCCATGGGATCTGTGAAGGAGATTCAGTCTTCATTAAGCTGAAGTAACTAGCATATAGCAGATTTCCAGCTCAGCAGATGTAAGCACCTCCCTTTCTCACAGTGCAGTGATGACGAACTTATTGGATTCTGCGTGTCAAAAATTCGGAAAATGCCTAACTTGACTCTGCTTGCGTTGTCACCCCCCCCCAAACAAAAAATAAGAATCTGGAACAAATCTAGAAATAAGAGACATGGACAGTTTTAAACTACTAGTACTATTAATTTGAGACACTGACGCACTATTTTTTCCCCTAACAGATTTGTTTTTCAATTGAATTGTACTGGTTATAGGCCACATTAAAGGGGAGGAAAGTTTTGAAATTATTTATTTTGGTCTCATTTTTTTATGTCACAAAAACCTGGCATTTTAACAGGGGTGTGTACACTTTTTATATCCACTGTATGCAGCTATTCAGGAGGTCTGTCCTTCAAAAAAAAGAGCCACCCAGGAAGTTCCACCATACCAGAGAGGGTCAGTAGTTTATTCAAGTTTATTTTTAGTTCAGAAGAAGAACAAGAACTTCAGGCCAGTTCTGGATCTCAGTAGCCTAAACATCTTTGTAAAAAGAAGAGAGGAAAAATAATACTAAAGGCTCATTTTTGTTTTAGTCATGGTTATTGGATATGTTTGGGGCCCAATTTCAAAAGACTTATGCTCTAAGTGACTTACTCCAGTGTAAGCTTGTTTTATAGGTAGGCTTTTCATCATAGTAAGTCTCACTTAACAGAAGTCAAGTCTTTATAATTGGGCCAGGCTTATATCTGAAAGTAGTCATTTACACAGAGGGCAAGTGTTTTGGAATCTGGCCCTTGTTCTCTGCAGCAGGTAAAATAGTATTTCTGTGAAAGATTGTTAATTATGAAGGCAATAAGAGAGTTTGGATGTATTTTGAATGTCATTGTGATGTTGAATGGTTTATATTTTTTTTCATATCTTTGTAAAAAAATAAGTTTGTAAACAAGGCTGTGCCATCGAAAAGAAAAGAAATAGCACTGATTATTTGGTTGCCCTACAGTCATGCATGTTCTATATGTTTATTTTACCATTGGTATTATTTCCAGTACAGAATACTTTAATGATTCTAGTAGATTCTTGGTTGAATATTATTAGATATAATTTTACTGAATTTCTGTGGAGAAGGGGTTCTTTCTAAATTCCCTGGAGTAAGAGTATTGTCCCATAAAGAAGGTGTGACTTAGTTTCACAGATACTTAAAAGCATATAGTATCACAACACAGTATATATTCAATATAAACAAGTGTGGTATTATGATACAAGCCATTATCACCCAGTAAGATGCCATCAGAATGGGTTGTATATAGCAAGTCAGCTGATGTGTTTGTTTGGATTTAGTATCTCAAGTGGTATAAAATTGTAATTGTGCAGGAGGTTATATATTCCTTGGATCAAGAACTTTGTTTAAAATTGTTTTCTTATCATTAAAATGTTATTCTTCGGTCAGGCATTTTTTTAACATGTAACAAAAAGAAAAGAAAGTCCCAGGAGAATCAAGCAGCTGAACACTTTATTCACTAAAAAAACAAATTAACGCTATTAAAACCATGCGTTTTCGTCTTATCAAAGACTTCATCAGATTTAACATGTGACTTGGTCGTGAATAGTTTTATACACAAATAAATTAGTAGAAGAACCAATCATGTTTTCTCTTTTTTAAAAAATCAGGTACGTAGTAAAAAGACATCAGAATCCATTAAGTTAAAATAACCTTTTGCCATCTTCAATATATGTTAAAAACCATTAATAATAAATAGCTATATCTAAATATATCAATATCAAATTAAATACTTTGTTAAAATGACTTAAAAACCGATCCTAAATTGCTTTTTTGTAGTATTATTCAATCATTTAAATTGTATATATAAAAAATTCATTTGGGTTTCATAGACTTAGAGGAATGCTGCCATCTGGTGGCCTTGTTCAAAATTACATTTGTCAAGATTTTGCAGCTTTTAGCTTTAATAATGGTTTAACAGAAATATACTCATTCAGTCCTGGGGTTTTGTTGGCTTCCAAATGTATCTGCCACCACAGCTCTTTATAGCCAACCAATTCCTCCCATGGACCACCCCTTAAGTCTCTTTTTATTTGATCAATTACAAAAAATCTATACCTGTAATCCTCACATACTTGTGAATGCCTGTAGAGTGCATTAGTTTCTTTCCTACTTTTTATGTCGTATATATGTTCATATATCCTCTTTTTCAAGGATCTCTCAGTTTTTCCTACATAAAAAGAAGTGCAATTTGTACATATAACTAAATAAACTAAACCTTGTGACTCGCAGTTAAAGTAACCCTTACTTTTTATCCAAGTGTGTCTGCTTTCCAAGAATACTTTTTCTTCATTTAGTACAAATTCACATTGCCTGCACCTACCGCATTTATATGTGCCTAATTTCAGTGTGTTAGATCTATCACCCTTCTTAATATTATTACCTGTCTCTAAAATACTTTTAATATTCCTAGGGTTTTTATAAATAACTCTAGGTGTCATGTCAGGGAGCCCTTTTAAGTCTGTCAATATTTTAAATTTATCCCATTCTTTTTGAAATATCTCCTTGACCTTGACGTTTAAAGCATTATATTCTAGTACCAAACCATGTTGGTAGTTAAATTGGTTAACCATTGAGTGTCCTTCAGTGTTCTGTATAATTTTCTTCTCCCCTTTTATAGGTCTAAATCTTCCATTTCTTCCTAAGGTTACCTCCTTTCTTAATTCTTCTATGAATGCTTTTGGGTAACCTCTTTCTAGGAACATTTTTTCCAGTCTATCACATTCCTTTATAAATTCGTGATCTTCACTGGACATCCTTGAACCCCTCACCAGCTGTCCTTTGACCAGGTTTTTCTTACAGTGACTTGGGTGGCTACTTTCGTAGTGTAGGAATGAATTGACATAAATGTCCTTCCTATATACCCTGGTTTCAAAGGAATCACTTTTTTTCATAATCTCTACATCCAGATAAGCAATATTTTCCTGGGAAATATTATAGGTGAACCTTAAAGTGGTTTCCCCTAAATAGTTAATGAATTCTTCTAATTTATCCATTTAACATGTAAAGATATAAATATTCTTTGTGTTTCACTGTTGCAGTCATCACATTTTGGTCATCCCTGCAAGGGTAGCTCTTGGCTGGCCCATATACCAGAGGCTTAGTATTTCTGCGTCGGTTGCTGTCACTTTAGGACTGACGTCAGGTTGTCAGTAGTGTAAAGTAAGGCAGCCGACGCCATTACATCAGTCTTTCTTGCCATGGAGCCTGATGCAGAAGTAGTTCGCGCAAGTGCTGATCGGTCACTACCTGGGTTTCGTCTACTGATTTGAAGCTGAAGTCTTGTAAAGCTAAGCACCCCATTGGGATCCTTTTTTTCTTGCACTAACCGATGTCAGAAAACGTTAACAACTGTCTCACCTGTGGAAAGCAAATACCACACAGAGACTTTCATTCTTACTGCATCACTTATTTAGGCCCAGACTATGACGTGCCCCGCTGTCGCTTCTGTGCTTTGTTCAGTGCCAGAACTATCCATCGTCGGGCCCTTATTGTAGCTAGATATTTTCGCTTACAGTCCTCGAACTTCAATATGGCTTAGGTAAGCCACCCAACAGCAGATCTTCTGAAAAAAACGTAAAGATAAAGACAGAGACAGGCTGCACAGGTCCAAACCTACTGACGATGCTTCCGTTACGCTATTCGTCAGTTCTCCAGTCGTCAGTGAGGTGCTTTTGCAGCCCCTGATGCCCGCTTCTGTGGATTCGCAGACCACTACTGAGACCCTTTTGGAGTCCAGTATGTCGCAAGACTCTTCTTCGACTAAGGATACTGTGGTCATCTCTACCTTGGATGGGTCCGGAGCCGCTGAGCAGGCACCGGCTTCCGAGGAAGTCCTTCTCACTACGGATTCTCGACACAAACCGACATCTTCTTTAACGACTACCGTTCTTTCAAAAACTACCGAGTTTCTTAGGCCCAGGGTACGAACCACACCCAAGAAACCGACGACCCAATCTCAGACACCTGCTTCCTTGCCTCAGTCTCAAATGCTTAAAATAGTGGAAGACCTTATCATGCTGATCAGGGGAAGCCAAGCTATCCCCTCCAAAAGGAAAAGAGATCTGTCCCCTGTAGTTTTGTCCAAACAAGAGTCAGATGACTCTGATGCGTCTTAATATGAAGACATGCAACCCCTCTCTACTTCTGAGGATTCTGATGCAGAGAGATTCCATCCCTTCTGGCTCTCCCCCAGATGATTTTTCCTTTGGGGAAACCCTTCATACCTTAAGGGAGCATTTCCAATGGGAGAGTCAGGACTACCCTCAGTCTAAAAAGAGACTCGGGGAATTCTTAGATCTTCTACAGCACAGACCCTTAGCCATCCCCTGAGTCCTGGACGTTGTGGAGGATGTTTTCCTGGAATCCAGCTTGAATCCTGACACCCTCCCTCCTGCACCCAGAAAACCAGACAGGTACTATAGAGTCCCTGACTCTCACAAATTTCTTTTTAAAAATTCTACTGCTGACCGTGAGGTAATTTCTCAAGTGCCTAAAGGGATTAAAAAGCATCCTCTGCTAAGAATCCCACCCCCTCAGATAGGGATTCCCAAGCACTAGGCAGATGGGGTAAAAAAGTTATACACCTATCAGAGCAGTAAATTGTCAGTTCCATATGCTAAAATTTCAGCAACATACCCTGGAACTCCTCAAACAAAAAATGTCTTCCTTTCCTGCTTGTGCAGAATCTAAAGAGTTACAACAGTTAATGCATTCTGCAAGTCAAGTAACTAAACACACCTTGCACTGTGGTTTTTGACACCCTAGAAGCTTCTTGCAGGGCAGCAGTCAACAGATCTGTCATTAGAAGGCATGCATGGCTTAAGGAACAGCCCTTGCCAGACCATGTCAAATCTAAATTGTTGGAAGCCTCCTTGCACAAAGACAACTTATTTGGCGCTAAGGCAGAACAGGACTTAAAAGAGATGGAAGAAAAAGCAAATTCTTTGCAGACAGTTAAGGATTTCTTACAGGTCCAGCCACCCAGTTTCAGCAGGCATTGTCCCACCAAGCACTGGTCCTTTCCTGCTCCCACTAAGCCAGTCCAGCCCAAACCCAAGGGAACCAGACCCCACCAGACAGCAGCCACAGGAAATGCAGAGATCTAAGCAGTGGACTTCCTCCACTTCAAAACCAAGGAGTTCTAAGCCACCCCCTTATGGTAGGAGCTCATAATGACTCACCTCCCCCACCCCCTCCCTCTGCCCACCTTCACTTACCCCTAGGAGGAAAACGCTCATTTCACGCAAGCACCTGGGCCACCATTACCAACGACCGCTGGCTTCTCAACATAGTGTCCCAGGGATACAAATTTTCGTTCCACACCCCCAAAAGGTTTCCCAGATCTACCTCCAAACCAGTGGGCAGAGGTGCAAAAGCAAGTCCTTTCCCTACTCTCTATGAGGGCATTAGAGCACGTTCCTGCTGAACAGAGACGCCAAGGTTTCTACTCCAGACTTTTTCTGGTACCCAGAAAAGAGGGCACCTGGCACCCCATCCTTGATCTATCCATTCTAAACACTTTCCTGGTGATCCCAAAATTCAAAATGCTCTCCCTCCAGCAGCTGCTACCCATTCTCTTCAAGGATGCTTGGATTGCCACCCTAGATCTAAAAGAGGCCTACCTCCATATTCCTATCAGGGAATCAAGCAGGAATTATCTCCATTTCAGGGCAGGATCTCAGCACTTTCAGTTCTCTACACTTCCCTTTGGCTTATCTACTGCTCCCAGAGTTTTCACAAAATGTCTGACTCCGGCCATTGCCTTTTGCAGACAAAGTGCAGACAACCAGGAAAAGCTGCTCAAGCACCTGGCCTTTGTAAAGTCCCCACTATCCTCCCTAGGGTACACAATCAGCAAAAAGAAATCCAAATAGGTGCCCACTCAAAGGATTATATTCCTGGGAGCAAGCCTGGACACAGCATCCCAGATAGCATTCCTTACACCAGAAAAGCAAAATTTCCTGACAGCCTATTTTTCTCAGTTAGCCACCAGACCCCAGCTGTCTGCAAGGAAAGTCCTGCAAGCTCTGGGGTTCATGGCATCTTGTATACTACTCATTCCATATGCCAGACTGCATATCGGGAAACTTCAGTGGTACCTAAAAACCCTTTAGTGTCAACACTTTCAAGATATGGAGACTCTTATACCTATAATTCCTTGCCTCAGAAAAAGATTTTCTTTGGTGGGCAACAGCATGCTCCCACAACAAGGGACTACCTTTCTCACCATGCCCCACCTCCCAGACCCTCACCACAGACGCATCAGACTATGCCTGGGGTGCACACCTGGACGGTAGGCGCATACAGGACCAGTGGAGTGCACAGCAAATCCCTCTGCACATCAACCAAATAGAGATGATGGCTGTCCATCACACCTTGATAGCTTTCAAGCCCCTTCTCTCCCCAGGGGTTCTCCTGATCAAAACAGACACCACCACTGTAATGTGGTATATCAACAAGCAGGGAGGGACTCACGCCTACCCTCTATGCAGGCTGGCCATGACCCTTTGGCACACAGCCTCTACCATGCAACTCCATCTGTTAGCACAATTCCTGCCAGGTTCTCTCAACTCTCTGGCAGACCAATTAAGCAGAAATCTTCTGGACCCACAAGAGTGGCAGCTCAACAGAAAAACCTTCACCCTAATAATTCAGAAATGGGGCACCCCAAAGGTCAAACTCTTTGCCTCCCACACCAACCATCAGCTCAGCAAATTCTGCACCAGGGAGCATCACTGCATGGCTTGGAAAGTGGATGCCCTGACCTTCTCCTAGGTCAGTCTATCAGTCAATGCCTTTCCTCCACTACCTTTCATCCCCAGGGTACTGCTCAAAATAAAGGCGGAAAAATAAAGGACAATTCTTATAACTCCAGACTGGCTTCGCCAGCACTGTTACCCCTTGCTGTGCAGCCTTTCCCACTGCCACTATGGCATCTTCCTCAGATTCCAAACCTCCTGACCCAGAAGGAAGGAGAATTCATGTATCTCCAATTGCAGACACTCAATTTGGCAGCTTGGCTTATTCCCTAACCCCCGATCAATCTGCCAAACTCAGTAAACAGGATGTCCTTCAAGGATGCATCTGCAGTCATAACATATGGATTGTCCTGCCTCAGGCAGCCCTTCGGTCGGCCGGATTCCAAAGTCTGGGTCTGGCCTCGGCTGATGTCGCACTTTCCCCGACGTCAGAGCGTCTGGGGTATAAAAGCATCAGCCGACGCCATTTTCCTCAGTCTTTCTTGCCGCGCAGTGCCCGAAGCAGAAGCTGTTTGCAAGTGCCGGTCGGTCAGATCCAGAGATTTCAGCTACCGAAGACTTGAAAAGCTAAGTACCCGTTGGGGACTCTTTCTTGCCTCAGCCGATGTCAGACAAAGTAAATAATTGTTTAACTTGTGGGAAACAAATACCTCATAAGGATTTCCATTCTTACTGCCTTCCTTGCTTAGGCCCAGACCACGACGTATCGGCCTGTTTAGCCTGTGCCTCCTTCAACCGACGAACTCTTAGACGTCGGTCGGAGTTTGCAGAGGAATTTTTTGGAGCCGCTTTTGCTTATAAAATGCCGTCGGAGACTCCGACATCGCATATGGTCAAAAAACGCAAGGAAAAGGACCGACACTCGCGGCCCGCTGTTTCGGCTGAAACCACGGCTAGGCCTACCGCGAGTGTCTCGGTTTCGACCGAAACCGAGTCCTCGGCGATTCCTTCTTCCGAAACCATACTTCTGACCGCCGAGGCCCGAGAGGCCCCGGCTGAGTCGGCTTCAGAACTACCTACCGAAGCTAGTGTTCAGGATTTGTCCGACACCATACCTTTGGACATTTCTACCCCTGCACGTGGGGCTGCTAGGCCCCCAGCTTCTATGTCCATTAAGGCCTTTTCCAGGGCTAAAGCTGCCAAACTTTCAAAAGCTTTGACTGCCAAATCTACACCCCAGAGGCCTTCCTCTAGTTCTCAGATCCTCAGCCTGGCTGAGGACCTTATCTCCTTAATTAGGGGTTCACAACCTCACCCAGACAGGGCCTCTCAACCTCCTCCAGATAAAAGGCCCAGGACTGACTCTGAACCTCACTCCTTAGATGATTCCATGGATGGATCTGAGTTGTCAGACCACCAGGGAGGGGCTTACTCGCCTTATGAGGATTCAGATGCAGAGGAATCTATCCCTTCGGCCTCCCCTCCTGAAGAGTTTTCCTTTGGGGAGACTTTACACTCCATGAGAGAGCACTTTCAATGGCAAGGTCAGGATTTCTCTGATTCTAGAAAAAGATTACGGACCTTTTTGCATTTGCCTCAGCATAGGCCCTTAGCTATACCTCCTGTTCTAAATGTAATTGATGATGTGTACAATGATGTCAGTACAGCCCCTGATACTCTTCCTCCGGCCCCTGCCAAACCTGACAGATATTACAGGGTCCCGGATTCTCATTTCCATCTGTATAAAGCCCATTCTGCAGACCCAGAAACTATTTCTCAGGGCCCTAAAGGGGTTGCAGCCACTACTGCCAAAATCCCCTACCCTCTGATAGAGAGTCTAGAGCTTTAGAGAGATGGGGTAAGAAGGTGTATACATCTGCAACTCTTTATGTCAGGGCATTAAACTGTCAATTCCATATGATACAGTACCAAGAGTATTTGTTAGATGAATTGAATAAGAAACTTTCTTCTCCTGAACCCCTAGACCATAAATCCCTTCAGGATTTGGTACATAACTCACAACAGGTTAGTAATCATTACTTAAAATGTGGCTATGATGCACTGGAGGCTTCATTTAGATCAGCTATGACTGGGGCAGTTATTCGTAGACATGCCTGGCTGAAGGAGCAATCTTTGCCAGAACATGTCAAAGTTAAACTCCTCGATGCTCCAATGGAGAAGCAAAATTTATTTGGCTCCCCTGCTCAGGAGATTCTAAAAAAGGTTGAAGAAAAAGCAAAATCTGTGCAAACAGTTAAAGATTTCCTGCAAGTTCAACCACCGAGATTCAGCAGAAACTGGCCTACAAAAAATTGGTCCTTTCCAGACTTGGACAGAGCCCAGAGAGGCAGGAACAGGCGCCCTAGAGGCAGAGGTCAATCGAAGGGCTCCTACAAAGGCCGTCAGTGGCAGCCTGCCAACCAGAGGAGTAGTGCAACAGCTACAACTACAACCACTACTACAGGACAGACTCAATGACTTGACTCTGATTCCGCCTACCAGGGATCAACTGGAGGCACCCTTGGGCGGAAAGCTGGCTTTATTCACAAAAAACTGGCATTATATTACAAAGGATACTTGGGCATTACAAATAATAGACAAAGGATACAGGTTTCACTTCCACACTTTGCCAAAAAGAAGCGGAATGCCAAACCTTCCACCAAATCAGAAGGCAGAGGCTTTAAAACAAATCAGCAATTTACTTCAGATGAAAGCTATAGAAAAGGTACCATGTTCAGAACAAGGCCAAGGATTTTACTCCAGACTATTCCTTGTACCAAGAAAAGAAAATCAATGGAGACCTATTCTCGACCTGTCCGCACTCAACACTTATCTCATTGTGCCAAAATTCAAAATGCTGACCCTACAGCAACTTCTTCCCATGTTGGGCAAGGAGTCTTGGCTGGTGACTCTAGATCTCAAGGAGGCATACCTGCACGTCCCTATCCGACCAAGTTGCAGAAGACACCTCAGATTTCTTGCAGGATCAGAGCATTATCAATTCTCAGCATTGCCCTTTGGCTTATCTACTGCGCCCAGAGTATTCACAAAATGCCTGGCATCAGTAATTGCACATTGCAGACTACAGGGAATTCAAATTTATCCATACCTGGACGACTGCCTAATACAAGCGGACAACAAGAACAAATTGTTAAAGGACTTGGCCTATGCCATACACCTGTTACAGGCCTTGGGATACAGAGTCAACATCCAAAAGTCAAGACTAGTACCATCCCAAAGGATCACCTTTTTGTGTGCAGATCTGGACACAAGCACCCAAATGGCCTTTCTCACAGAAGAAAAGCAAAAACAACTTCCAGATTACTTCATGATTTTTACAAGACAAACTCAGCTTACTGCAAGGAAAATCCTGCAGGCCCTGGGTTACATGGCATCCTGCATAATTCTAATCCCACATGCCAGACTGCATATAAGGAAATTACAATGGTACGTAAGGAGTGTATGGTCTCAACACAGTCACGGTTTGGAAACCATGATACCAATCATTCCATGCCTTCAAAAGGAATTCCTGTGTTGGGCTCAGGCCTGCCAGTCCAACAGAGGGTTGCCTTTCAACAAACCAAAAGCAAGGCAGACCATCACCACAGACGCCTCGGACCGAGGATGGGGAGCACACATGGAGGACAAATGCATCCAAGGCCTATGGCCTCAAGGGCAGCTAAGCATGCACATAAACCAAAAGGAAATGCTGGCAGCGAGGCATGCAATCGAGGCATTCAAACCCTTCCTCCAACAAGGACATCTGTTAATAAGGACAGACAACACCACGGTCATGTGGTACATAAACAAACAGGGTGGCACACATTCTTACCCGCTATGCCGGATGGCTATGAATCTGTGGGATCTATGCCTGAATCTCAATATCCAACTACAGGCCCAATTCGTGCCACGGAAAGAAAATGCACTGGCGGACAGCCTAAGCAGAACTACCATGGATGCACACGAATGGATGCTGCACCCAGACATCTTCAAGCTCATAACAAAGACATGGGGAATGCCGGAGATAGATCTGTTCGCCTCCCCACTCAACCATCAACTGAAGACATTCTGCTCAAGGACATACCACCCACAAGCTTGGAGGGTGGACTCTCTCTCTTTCAGCTGGAAAACCCTAACAGTATATGCCTTCCCACCTCTCCCATTGATGCACAAGGTTCTACTGAAAATCAGGGAGGAACAGCCAAAAGTGATACTAATAGCTCCGGACTGGCCAAGACAACACTGGTATCCACTATTGAGAAACATGTCTCAGGCAAAATCATGGCCTCTCCCCCTTTGGCCTCTTCTTCTAACGCAGAACAATTTCAAGACCCTGCATCCCAACTTGAAAACATTGCAGCTAACTGCCTGGAAAATTCCTTAAATCCCAATCAAACTGTTTTATTTCAGAGGGTGAAGGACATTATCCTGGAAGCTCGCAGGCCTTCCACAAGGAAGACATACTCAGCTAAATGGAAGAGATTTCTCATTTGGAGCACATCAAAGGGCATAGATGTCACAGTAGCAAACGTAGCACATATCCTAGAATATTTAGCAGAATTGTTCCACAATGGCCTGTCCTACTCTTCCATTAAGATTCATGCTTCAGCAATTTCAGCAGAATACAATATGGATCCACCTATCTTCTCACACCCTCTCCTCAGACAATTTCTGAGAGGGATCAAAAATGTTAAACCTCCAATAAGACCCCCTCTACCTGCCTGGGATCTCAACTTTGTGCTGGAAAAGCTGACACTACCTCCTTTTGAACCAGCAGCATCAGCGGATCTACAGTTTCTATCTTGGAAAACTGCATTCCTTCTGGCAATCACTTCAGCAAGAAGAGTATCTGAGTTACAAGCATTAATGGCAGTGCAGCCTTTTCTTATTTTCCACCAGGACAGGGTATCACTAAGAACCAATCCTACTTTTATGCCAAAGGTGGTATCTAGGGTATCCTTGAACCAAGCTATTCACTTGCCTACGTTCTTCCCTAATCCACAAAATAAAGGGGAAAAACTTTTGCACACCCTGGATATACACAGACAACTACGCTACTATTTGGACAGAACAAAAACTAGCAGAAAAACTGACCAACTTTTTGTAGCATATGCAACCGGGGTGCAAGGAAGAGCAATTTCCAAACAGACAGTTTCAAAATGGATAGGAAATTGCATTCGCTTTTGCTACTCCTTTCATGGAAAGACAGTTCCTGAAAATATCAGGCCTCACTCCACAAGGGCCACGGCCACCACTACAGCCTTCCTAAGGGGGGGTGGCTACCAAGGACATTTTAGAAGCTGCTACTTGGACCTCCGTGCATACATTTGCCAAGCATTACAATCTACCTTTATACTCTAGATCCAGAGCAGGGTTTGCAACTGCAGTCCTACAGGGGATCTTAACTACACCATCCTTTTCTTAGTACCTCCATCCCCAGATTGGCTATGGTATTCTACCCATATGTTATGACTGCAGATGCATCCTTGAAGGACATAGTACAGTTTTGTACCTACCATAAATGTAGATGTCCGATAGGTATGCATCTGCAGTCAGGATTACCCTCCCTCCTTCCCCTCTTTGGTATTCCTAGGGTGCTTACCCCTCTTTTAGCTAGCTGGGGGAATCTATTATGGTGTATTTGTTTGTTTATTCATGTATATAATTTGCAAATGTTTGGAACTTTTCAGCATTTATCCAAATTTAGCCTTCCTAGAGGGCACCTGGCATCTGGGGCAAGAAAAACTGAGGAAAATGGCGTCGGCTGATGCTTTTATACCCCAGACGCTTTGACGTCGGGGAAAGTGCGACATCAGCCGAGGCCAGACCCAGACTTTGGAATCCGGCCGACCGAAGGGCTGCCTGAGGCAGGACAACCCATATGTTATGACTGCAGATGCATACCTATCGGACATCTACATTTATGGTAGGTACAAAACTGTACTTTCTAGATGTTATACATGAGGCCACACACCCTAGCACTAGAAAGTCTTATGCTGACAAATGGAGAAAGGTTCTGCACCTGGATTCGGGCTAAGGGAGCCAATATGGAACAGCCCTTTCTCCCTCTCATCCTGGATTAATTAGCTGACCTACTACACAATGGCCTGTCTTTTTCCTCTATTTGAAATTCATGCTTCTGCTATCTCTGCTCATTTTCCCACTGAGCATCATCTTTTTCTCATACCCCTTAATCAAACAGTTCCTAAGAGGGGCGGAAGACCTTATAATGCTTATCAGGGGAAGCCAGGCTACCCCTTCCAAAAGTAAGAGACTTGTCCCCAGTAGTTTTATCTGAACAAGAGTCCAATGACTCTGATGCATCTGAATATGAAGATATATGCAACCCCCGTCTGCTTATGAGGATTCTGATGCAGAGGAATCCATCCCTTCAACCTCTCCACCCGAGGACTTTCCTTTGGGGAAACCCTGCATACTTTAAGGGAGCATTTCCAATGGGAATGTCAGGACTATCCTCAGTCAAAAAAGAGACTCAGGGAATTCTTAGATCTTCCACAGTACAGACCTCTGGTCATTCCTTCTGTCCTGGATGTTATGGATGATGTTTTTATGGAATTCAGTCTGACTCCTGACACCCTCCCTCCTGCTCCCAGGAAACCTGACAGATTTATATATTTATTTTACATTTGTTATTATTGAGTCCCTGACTCACAAATTTCTTTTCAAAAATCCTACTGCTGACCTCGAGGTCATCTCGCAAGGACCTAAAGGAATCAAAGCAACCTCAGCTAAGAATTCCACCCCCTCGGATAGGGATTCCCGAGCATTAGACAGATGGAGTAAAAAAGTATACATCTCTGCTACTCTTGCTTATTAGAGCATTAAATTGTCAGTTCCACATGCTGAAATGTCAGCAACATCCCATGGAACTACTCAAATAAAAAATATCTTCTTTTTCTTCTTGTGCAGAAAATAGAGTTACAAGAGTTAATGCATTCTGCAAGTCAGGTAACTAAGCACACCTTACAATGTGGTTTTGATGCCCTAGAAGCATCTTACAGGGCAGCAGTTATCACTTCTGTCATTAGAAGGCATGCTTAGCTTAAGAAACAGCCCTTGCCAGACCATAACAAATCCAAATTATTGGACGCATCCTTGAACAAAGACAACTTATTTGGCACCAAGGCAGAAGAGGTCTTAAAAAAGATGGAAGAAAAAGCTAAATCTATGCAGACAATTTGACTTCTTACAGGTCCAACCTCCAAAGTTCACTAGGCATTGCCCCTCCAAGCACTGGTCCTTTCCTGCCCTCTCCAGGCCAGCTCAGCGCAGACCCAGGGGAAGCAGACCTCCCAGACAACAGCCCCAGGGAATGCAGAGATCTAAGCAATGGAGTTCCTCCTCTTCAAAAACAGGGAGTGCAAAACCATCCCCTTACGGTAAGAACTCACAATGACTTTACACTTTCACCCCCTCCCTCTGCCCACCTGCTTTTGCCCCTAGGAGGAAAACTCTCCTTCCATGCAGGCAACTGGGCCACCATTACCAACGACCGCTGGGTCCTCAACATAGTGTCCCAGGGATACAGATTTTATTTCCACTCTGCCAACCCCAAAAGGGTTCCCAGATTTTCCTCCAAACGAGTGGGCAGAGGCCAAAAAGCAAGTCCTTTCCCTGCTCTCCATGAGGGCCATAGAACATGTTCCTACATAGCAGATAGGCCAAGGTTTCTACTCCAGACTCTTCCTAGTACGCAGAAAAGAGGGCACATGGTGCCCCATCCTCGATCTGTCAATTCTAAACACCTTTCTGGTGATACCAAAATTCAAAATGCTCACCCTCCAGTAGCTTTTTTACCTCTGCTTTCCAAGGATGCTTGGTTAGCCCCTAGACCTAAAAGAGGCTTACCCACACATCCCATTCAGGGAATAATGCAAGAAATACCTACATTTCAGAGCAGGATCTATGCACTGTCAGTTCTCTCTGCTTCCCTTTGGCTTACCTACTGCTCCCAGAGTTTTCAGAAAATGTCTGGCTCCCGCCATTGCTTTTTGCAGACAAAGAAATATTCAAATTTACCCATACTTAGATGACTGCCTGATTCAGGTAGACCGTCAGGAAAAGCTGCTTCAGCACCTGACCTTTGTAAAGGACCTACTGACCTCCCTGGGGTATACTGTCAACGAAAAGTAATCAAAACTAGTCCCCACACAAAAAATTGTATTCCTGAGAGCAAGCCTGGACACAGCATCCCAGATGGCATTCCTTACTCCAGAAAAACAAGCCTACCTGACAGGCTACTTCTCTCAACTGGCCACAAGAAGCCAGTTATCTGCAAGAAAAATCCTGCACTCTCTAGGGTTCATGGCCTCTGCATTCTACTCATTCCATATGCCAGACTGCATATGAGGAAACTACACTGGTACCTAAAAAGCCTTTGGTGTCAGCACTTTCAAGACCTGGAAACTCTTATACCAGTGATACCTTGTCTAAGGCAATATTTCTCTTTGGTGGGCAGCAGCATGCAACCACAACAAGGGACTTCCCTTCTCACAACCCCACGCCGCCCAGACCCTCATCACAGATGCATCAGACTATGCCTGGGATGGTTGCCTGGACGGCAGGTGCATTCAGAGCCAGTGGAGCCCAAATCAAGTACATCTGCACATCAACCTAAAAGAGATGTTAGCTGTTTAGCATGCACTGACAGCTTTCAGACCCCTACTCTCCCTGGGGCCTCTACTGATCAAAACAGACAACACTACAGTGACGTGGCATATCAATAAGCAGGGAGGGACTCACTCTTATCCTATCTGCAGCCTCGCCTGACCCTTTGGCACAAGGCTTCAGCCATGCAACTACACCTGTTAGCACAATTCCTGCCAGGCTCTCTAAACTCACTGGCAGATAACTTAAGCAGAAACCTGCTAGACCCACACGAGTGGCAGCTAGACCTCAGAACCTTCAGCCTTGTAACCCAGAAATGGGGCACCCCGAAAGTAGACCTCTTTGCCTCCCACTCCAATCATCAGCTCAGCAAATTCTGCACCAGGGAACCTCACAGCAAGGCCTGGAAAGTGGATGCTCTATCCTTCCAGTGGGTAAACCTCTCAGTCTATGCATTTCCCCCTCTACCACTCATTTCAAGGGTACTGCTCAAAATAAGGGGGGAAAAACCGAGGGAAATCCTATTTGCCCCAGACTGGCCAAGCCAGCACTGGTACCCACTTCTGCGCAGCCTGTCACCCCTGCCACCATGGCACCTACCTCTCATCCCAACACTCCTGACCGAGAGGAATGGAAAATTCATGCATCCCCAATTGCAGACCCTCAACCTGGCAGCCTGGCTTATTCCTTGACCTCTCCTCAAGCTGCCAGCCTATGCAAACAAGTTCTAGATGTTATACATGAGGCCAGATGCCCCAGCACTAGAAAATCTTATGCTGACAAGTGGAAAAGGGTTTGCACCTGGATCCAGGCTAAGGGAGCCGGAAAAGCATAGCCCTCCCTACCCGTCATCCTAGATTACCTAGTAGGCCTACTACACAGGGGTCCATCCTTCTCTTCTATTAACATCCATGCCTCAGCCATCTCTGCTCATTTCAGCACAGAGCCACCACTATTGTCACATCAAACCATTCCTAAGAGGGGCTAACATCTTAAGGCCACCCAGAAGAGCTCCTACCCCAGCCTGGGACCTTAACTCTGTGTTGGTAAAGCTCACCCTGCCCCTCTTTGAACCTGCAGCTTCAGCAGAGTTAAAATTTCTGTCTTGGAAGACAGGCTTGCTTCTGGCCATCACTTCAGATAGAAGAGTATCAGAACTACAAGCACTTATGGCTGTGGAGCCCTTCATCATTTTCCATGCTGACAGGGTCTTCCTCAGGACTAACCCATCTTTCATGCCTAAAGTGGTATCCAGTGTGGATCTGAACCAATCTGTTCATTTGCCCACCTTTTTCCCTAACCCACAAAACAAGGGGAAAGGATTCTGCACTCTTAGATGTGCACAGACAACTCAGATTCTACCTGGACAGAACTAAATCTTTTAGAAAAACTGATCAATTGCTAGTCAGCTTTGCTGCATGAACAGAGGGCAAGGCCATATCCAAACAAACAATCTCCAGATGGATAGCACACTGCATCCATTTCTGCTACAAACTGCACAGGAAAACACCCCCAAATGGGGTCAGGACACATTCCACCAGAGCAACCTCCACCTCTGCAGTTTTTCTCAGAGGGGTCTCCACCAGGGACATCCTGGTGGCTGCAACATGGACATCTGTTCATACTTTCACCAAGCATTGCCACCTGCTTATCTTCTCCAAATCCAGGGCAGGCTTTGCCACCTCAGTCTTGCAGGTCATCCTAGACAGCCCCCAGTCTTCTTGACTGCCTCCACTCTTTTCTTCAGGTTTGGGAATCAACCCAAATGTGATGACTGCAGCAGTGAAACACGAAGAACATAGTACAAGGAAATTTGGGTATTTACTTTTCTACTAGTGGTGTTCCTCCACCATAACCTAGCTTCCTATTGGTGGCTCCTGACAGGGCAAGAAAAACTGATGTAATGGCGTCGGCTGCCTGTTTTTATACCACTGACAACCTGACGTCAGTCTTGGAGCATCAACAACCAATGCAGAAATACTAAGCCTCTGGTATTCTGGCTGACTGAAGGCTACCCCTGGCAGGATAGCTCAAATGTGATGACTGCAACAGTGAATACATTCAAACATCTACATTTATGGTAAGTGTACACAACTGTAATTTGTTTGTGTGTGTGTGTGTGTTTTTCTGTCATTTCTGTCAGAGCAAGAGAGAGAGAATAGGGTCAAGCAAGTGAGGGACTAAGAGCATACCTCTGAATTTCTTCACTCAAGAATTCCAGATAAAGCCAACACAATAGGGAGGAACCCTAAAGTCAGGGTCAATCTTTAAATATAACAGCTGTATTTTCTCCTTAATACATATAAAACTATAATGTCTGTGTTTATTGACTGAAAGTAATCCTTAGCGATTTACCAGAAAATCAAATGTTTTCAAGAGAACAAAATTAGGGACAGCTGAGTGGATTGGGGGGTTGCAATACCCTACACTATACGATTGTTTTTTTTGGAGTTTTTTTCCCATTCATTTGATCACAATGAGACATCTGATATGTACTCAGTCAAGAAAGTAGCTGTAATTGCTAGGCGCACATTTGTGTGTGTGTGTGTGTGTGTGTGTGTGTGTGTGTGTGTGTGTGTGTGTGTGTGTGTGTGTGTGTGTGTGTGTATCTTAGTCTTGTATTTTTGATGCAATGTATTTCCTCCAACAACAATTACACAACCTACAGCTAATGTGAAACATCAGGGGAAGAACATCAGAAAAATAAAAATGATACTGTAATAAGAAAAATAAGTACAGAACAATTTAAAAGATTGTCCATTATCTTAGCACAATAATGGCCTCCAAAGTAGGTGTTATGAGCGAAGTAACGGACAAGCCTTGATAAAATTCTAGCATTACCACTTATATAGAGGATCATTATTCCAGTGCTTTAATTTCTGGTACCAGCCTATAACTTTTGGTTATACAAGCTATAAATAGGTGCTGCATTCAGAAATAAATGTAACGGTATACTACATGCTTCTGTCCTTAAGTGTTATTTCAAAATATAGCAAATATAACTTTGACAAGTGATGCAGCTGAAGGTAGTATAGTTTTGTGAAGGGCATTTCTTGCATTCAGTATTATTTTGTGCAAACTTTTAAAATTTGCATCTTAATATTTTTCTGTTTCTCTAGCAGCTTTCCAACTAGAAGGCCATCTGAAGAATAGCAATTCTGGATAAACTTACATGCAGTCCTACCCTGTTAGCAGGAGAAACTTGAACTTTCCCAAAAATGCAATGCTTATCGAATTTTGAGGCAGCCCCCTTCCCGTTTTGAACTGCTGTCATGTTTGCATATAACTTTCAAGATGCTCAGGCCAAGATAATAGTTTCAGAATTGTCAGATTTTTTCCTGAATATGAAATAACTGTCAAAAATTACACACCCATTATTCTTATTTGTTAAAATTCACAATCTATGTATTTCACATTTGTCTCGTACACTGGTAGCTGCACAGAAAGATGCTATTCCTTGTTAAACAAATCATTTTACATTAGCTGACTCTTGTAGTTATTTTTAGTCCAGTCCTATAATGTTCCTTTAAATGTTTCTTCAGTTTATTGAACCCAGGTATTACTTTGCCTTTCCAGATAGACAGACAGGTGACAATAAGGATTTCCTTCTTACAAGATGTTCCCCTTAACTGCTGTCAGTAATGTGGATACAAAGGATGTGTTGTAAAAGGGAAACGCTGCTATATAAGCAAGGCTTCAACTTTGGTAAGCTGTACACGAGAGTCATACACTTGCTTTGTATAGAGGAAAGTGTGCATACATTAAAATCAGTGAGTCTTCAGTACTTTGTATGTCCAGTTCTTTAAAAAACAAGTACAGAGTTTTGGTAGAAAAAATACACCAACATTCAGGTCAGGAAAATCAACCATACTCCAAGTATCTAAGCATCCAAAGACTATTCAGTTAGTAGTCAGCATCTTAGGTCAGCCTTTATAGTGTAGTCTAGACTACAAGATTCTTTCTGTATTACTTTTCTGATCCATTTCAAATGCAGATTTCTGCCTTTCTAACATCATTCTTGTACAGACTTAGAAATGTCTATTTTTTCCTTCTCAGTTGCCCTGAAGTTGTTGGAGAGTCTTCCTCTGTACAATGTATCTGGGATGAGCCTTCACCTCCTTTCTGGAATAGTGGATGGAGTTTAGCCTGTGCAGGAGCGTAACATATGACTGTTTCCCTAGGAAAGTTCACCCTGATGCAGGCTGGATGTATAACAATTTAAATTTGAAATTCCCTGGCCTATATAGCTTCTTTGCATTACAATAAGCTACTGTCATTTACCTTGTTTCAGCTGAATAGTCGTGGTTACACCACACTGTTGCATCCTGTCCACATTTATTTTTTAGAAGCCTACCGTTTTGACAAAATCTTTTCTTTGAGTTCATATGGGTGGAAGCAAACCAAGAGGAGATTAGAAAACTTTGCCTTGGGTGACTGTGGAAGCAAAAAACTTTGGGCTGTTTCAGTTCCTGTCTCTTGTCTCAGCAGACTAGTCCATTCCATCAGTATATATTTCATGAAATCCACTCAGTTCACCCCCCTCAGCCTTTTCAGTAATATGTGTTTTAAACTTGTTTTTAGCTTTTGTATCCTCAAGTTTAGTTTCTAAAAGTTCCAGCTTTGCTTCCATGGTGGATATTCAGTGTTTCATCTCCTTCATTCCAGACTTCTTCCGTCCTTTTATCTGATCTTTTAATGTAGTCCAGTTAATTGGTAGTAATTGGTATGTAGTTCTGACATTACTGACTCAAACTCTGCTCTTGCATGTTGGCCACCTCCCTTAGCCTAGGATTCAGCCTGTCATTTTGGAATCTTCAAACTAAAAATCACCTTTTTTGGCTTCCTTTCCATCATGTAAGAATTATATATAAATAATTACATATACACCACCAGAACCTCAAAGATGAATTTTGTACTGATAATTTCAACTTTGTAGCATTAAAATTACAACAGTATTAATCTTATAGAGCAAGGTAGTTGTACTCAAACACTCCTCACTTGTTCCCTGCATTGACACGGGCATTCATTTTGCCTTTCATCTCAGACATTTCTTACATTCTTTCAGGAGATTGAAAACAGGAGAAAATGTCAGCTGTTTGAAATGCAGTCACCATACTGTCGCATGCAGAACAAATATCTTTTCAGTACTCTTGTGATAAATGGATTAATTTTAGATTTGTGACAATGCATTGTCATTTCAGTTTCAGTTTTAAACATACTATTCTGTTGATCCTAGGGAAGATGATCGAGTGATCCTTACAGAATGTCAGGAAAATGGAGCCAGTCAGGAAGTTTTCATTGCCATTGCAAATAAACTTGGCAGCAAATCACCAACAGAGGTAAGGGATATGGATGAAGGAGTACTTGTCAGCTGAAAAACAAGACCATAGTCATTTTGCATTTGTTTGGTGGGTTGTTCAGGGAAGTAAAAATTGTGATGGTAGTCAAAATGTTTTATTTATTTGTTTGCTTTCTGTTATTATTGTTGTTATTCTTGTTTGCATTTAACACTGTAGCTAGTAGCACAGAAGATCATTTGTTACACGTTTAGCCAAAGTATAAGACAAAATCTTAACAAGTATTAAGAAGACAAGACCTTGAACTACACTTCGCTTTTCCATGGATTACTTACACTGTAGTCAGAAGTAGTATTCAGACTGCCTTGTCTTTTTGTTCAAGAATTTTAAAAGGCTGTTAGGCCTTTTGGACCTCTTTGAAATGACAGTTAATGATGCAAAGTAATGGGATTTATATGGCCTTGACTTTTTATTTGCCACAAACTCCTATATTTGAAGGGGTCATTAACAGTAACGGGAGCCATGGATGAAATCAGCCTACCAACCAAGTACGCATTGTATTGGAGGGTGTATTAGCAGAAAGTAACATTTCAATGACTCTGTGATTTGGGATGGTCAAGTTATAGCTGGATAGGGAAAAAATATTTTATCTCACAATGCAAAGCCTCATGTAAAGTAGTACATAATAACAAAGTTGCTTCATATTGTTAGCAGAGATTAAAGTTTGGTTTTACCTCCTATTTGTGACTCAGTTGAATGTTGATCCTAGCTGAAGACAGTTTGGATCGTTTTATTACATTGGGTGAAATTTAACATAAAAATAGGACAGGAACTAACTAGGATCAAGATGTTCTTCGCGTTTCACTGTTGCAGTCATCTCACTTGGGTTATCTGCCTGCAGGCAACCCTCACTGGGCCCGAATACCATACTTAGTATTTCTGTGTCAGTTGCTGTCGCTGCAGGACTGACGTCAGGGGTATAACAACAGGCAGCCGACGCCATTACATCAGTCTTTCTTGCCGAGGAGCCCAAAGCAGAAGCAGTTAGCAAGTACCGGTCGGCTGCTAACTGAATTTTCGTTTACGAATTGAATAATCCTGAAGTCTTCTAAAGCCAAGTACCCCGTTGGGGATCCTTTTTTCTTGCTGTAACCAATGTCAGAAAAAGTTAACAATTGTCTTGCCTGTGGAAAGCAAATACCACACAGAGATTTTCATTCTTGCTCCATCACCTGTTTAGGCTCAGACCACGACGTACCTCGCTGTCGGTTTTGTGCCTTGTTCAACACCTGAACCATGCGTTGTCGGGCTATCTTTGTCGCTAAATTCTTCCACTCTCGATCTCCATATTCTGAAATGCCTTCAGTAAGCCATCTGACTACTGATATTTTGAAGAAACGTAAGGATAAAGACAGAGACAGACTGCATAGGTCCAAAACTGTCGACGACGCTTCCGTTAAGCTAGTCACCAGTTTGCCGGTAGTCAATGAGGCACTGATGCCCACTTCTATGGATTTGCAGGCCTCTACCGAGACACATTTGGAGTCCGGTATGCCGCAAGATTCTTCTTTGACTATGGAACCCTGCGGATGGCTCTACCTTGGATGGGTTCGGAGCCGCTGTGCAGGCACCGGCTACTGAGGTAGTTCTTCACATTACCGATGTTAGACTCAAACCGATTATTTATTTTTTTTCTAAAACTGCCGAGTTTTTAGGCCAAAAGTACGCGCTATGCCTAGAAAACCGACACCTTCTCCCATGCCTCAACAACAAATGCTTAGAATGGCAGAAGACCTTATTGTGCTGATTAGGGGAAGTCAGCCTTCCCCCTGCTAAGAGGAAAAGAGACCAGTCCCCTGCAGCTTCAACAGACCAGGAGTTTGATGACTCTGAGGTATCTGATTATGAAGACATGCCCTTATCTGCTTATGAGGATTCAGATGCAAAGGAATCCATTCCTTCTGCCTCACCTCCAGAGGATTTTTCTTTTGGTGAAACCTTACATACCTTGAGAGCATTTCCACTGGGAATGCCAAGACTATCTTCAGTCTAAAAAGAGACCCAGAGAATTCCTAGATTTGCCACAGTACAGACCTTTAGCAATCTCCCCTGTCCGGGAGGTTGTTGATGATGTTTTTATGGAATCCAGTCTTACTCCTGACACTTTACCTCCTGCCCCTAGGAAACCAGACAGGTACTACAGAGTACATGACACTCACAAATTTCTTTTCAAAAATCCTGCTGCTGACCCAGAGATCATTCCCCAGGGTCCCAAAGGTATCAAGGCAACTACAGCCAAGAATCCCACCCCTTCAGACAGGGATTCCAGAACTTTGGACAGATGGGGTAAGAAGGTATATACCTCTGCTACTCTTGCTATTAGGGCATTAAATTGTCAGTTTCACATGCTGAAGTACCAGCAATATATTCTTCTTCTTCTTCTTTCAGCTGCTCCAGGTTAGGGGTCGCCACAGCAGATCAACTGTTTCCATTTCTTCCTGTCCTCTGCATCTTGCTCTGTCACACTAACTACCTGCATGTCCTCCCTCACCACATCCATAAACCTTATCTTAGGTCTTCCTCTTTTCCTGTTACCTGGCAGCTTCATCCCTAGCATCTTTTTCCCAATATACTCTGCATCCCTCCTCAGCACATGTCCAAACCAGCGTAATCTTGCCTCTCTGGCTTTGTCTCCAAACCTTCCAACCTGGGCTGACCCTCTAATATACTTATTCCTAATCCCGTCCATCCTCGTCACACCCAGTGCAAATCTTAACATCTTCAACTCTGCCACGTCAAGTACCAGCAATATATTATGGAACTTATTAAACAAAAAGTGGCAACCTTTACAGACTGTGTAGAAAATAAGGAATTGCAGGAGCTTATGCACTCTGCAAGCCAAGTCAGCAACCAGTGCAGTGTGGCTTTGACACCCTAGAGGCATCTTGCCAGGCAGCAGTCACTGGTTCTGTACTGAGAAGACATGCTTGACTCAAGGAGCATACCTTGCCAGACATGTCAAATCAAAGTTATTAGATGCTCCTTTGAATAAGGACAGTTTTTTTTTGGCACCAAAGCAGAAGAGGTTCTTAAAAAGATGGAAGAAAAGTCTAAGTCTATGCAGACTGTTAAAGAATTCTTACAAGTGCAACCACCTAGATTCAGTAGGCATTGCCCTTCCAAACACTGGTCCTTTCCAGCCCCCTCCCGCCCATCTCAGACCAGGCCCAGGGGAATCAGACCACCCAGATTATAGTCTCACGGTAGGCAGAGATCTAAGCAATGGAGTGCCCTCAGCCCCCAAAGCAGGAAGTGGTAAGCCACCTCCTTACGGAAAAAACTCACAATGACTTCTCCACTCCACACCTCTGCCCATTTGCTTGTGCCCCTAGGAGGAAAACTTGCCCTTCATGCAAAAAACTGGATTGCCATCACACAATACCGATGGGTCCTCAACATTGTATCCCAGGGGTACAAATTTTACTTCCATTCACTGCCAACCCCAAGAGGGTTCCCAGTCCTTCCTCCAAACCAGTGGGCAGAGGCTCAAAACCAAGTTCTATCCCTGCTCTCTATCAGAGCTATTCACCTGGTTCCAGTGGAACAGATAGGTCAAGGATTCTATTCCAGACTCTTCCTGGTACCCAGAAAAGAGGGCTGTTGGCACCCAATCCTGGATCTTTCCATTCTCAACACCTTCCTGGTGGTACCAAAATTCAAAATGCTTACCCTGCAACAGCTTCTACCTATGCTAACCAAGGATGCCTGGCTAGTCACCCTAGACTTAAAAGAAGCCTATCTGCACATCCCTATAATGGAATCATGCAAGAACTATCTACGTTTCAGAGCCAGATCTATGCATTATCAGTTCTCTGCACTTCCCTTTGGCTTATCCACTGTGCCCAGAGTATTCACAAAATGCTTGGCTCTAGCCGTTGTATACTGCAGGCAGAGAAATATCCACATTTACCTGTACTTGTATGACTGCCTGATTCAGGCGGACAGTCAGGAATTGGAGTTGCAGCAACTGACATATGTGAAAAACCTCCTCACTTCCCTGGGGTACACCATCAATGCAAAGAAATCAAAACTGGTACCCAGTCAAAGGATTGTATTCCTGGGAGCAAGCTTGGACACAGCATCCCGATGGCATTCCTCACTTCAGAAAAACAAGTATGTCTGACAGCCTACTTCAAACAAACGGCCACCAGAACCCAACTATCCTCAAGAAAAATACTGCAGGCCCTAGGGTTCATGGCCTCATGAATACTGCTAAATCCATATGCAAGACTGCATATGAGGAAACTTCAGTGGTACTTAAAAAGTCTTTGGTGCCAGCATTCTCAGGACCTTGAAACAGACATCCTATCATACCCTGTCTAAGGACAGAGCTTCTTTGGTGGGCAGAAACATGCAACCTCAACAAGGGACTGCCCTTTACTCAACCCCTAGCTGCCCAGACCCTAACCACAGTCGCATCAGACTATGCCTGGAGAACACACATGGACAGCAAATACATTCAGGGCCACCGGAGCCCAAGTCAAATTCATCTGCACATCCACCAAAAAGAGATGCTCGCTGTGCAGAACGCCCTGACAGCTTTCAGATCCCTAATCTTTCCAGGACAACAACTAATAAAAACAGACAACACCACAGTTATGTGGTACATCAACAAGCAGGAGGGAACACATTCCTACCCACTCTGCAGGCTAGCCATAGCTCTGTGGAACACGACATTGGATATGCAAGTCCATCTGCAAGCTCAATTCCTGCCAGGCAAACAAAATTCACTGGCAGACGAGTTAAGCAGAAATCTCCTAGACCCACACAAGTGGCAGTTAGAGCCCAGCACCTTCAACCTTCTGATTCAGAAATAGGGGACTCCAGAGGTGGACCCTTTTGCCTCCCCCTACAACCACCAGCTCAGCAGATTCTGCACCAGGAACCCTCACAGCAGGGCCTGGAAAGTGGATTCCCTATCCTTTCAGTGGGTAAATCTCTCAGTTTATGCATTTCCACCTCTGCCCCTTCTGTCAAGAATATTACTCAAAATAAAACAGGACAGACCGAGGACAATTCTGATTGCCCTGGACTGGCCACGTCAGCACTGATACCCACTCCTGTGCAGCCTGGCATCGGAGCCACCATGGCACCTACATCCGAACCCTACCCTGCTGTCTCAGCAGGAGGGGCAGATTTTGCATCCACAACTGCAAACCCTAAAGCTTGCAGCCTGGCTTATGCCTTGAATCCTATCCCAGCAGCTCTAAGCAAACAGTTGCTGGACGTCATTCTTGAAGCCAGAAGGCCCAGTGCTAGGAAATCCTATGCGGATAAGTGGAAAAGATACTGCTCATGGAGCCTAACTAAAGGAGAGGACACAACTCTGCCCTTTCTGCATTTAATTTTGGATTACTTAGCAGATCTACTCCACAGAGGCCTATCCCTTCTCTTCCATTAAGATTCATGCCTCAGCCGTTTCGGCTCATTACAACACTGAGCCACCTGTCTTCATGCATCCTCTTATCAAACCGTTCCTGAGAGGGGCAAACAACTTAAGGCCACCAAGGAGAGCACCCACCCCCACGTGGGATCTTAACTTTGTACTGCAAAAGCTCACACTTCCACCCTTTGAGCCTGCAGCATCAGCAGACTTAAAATTCCTCTCTTGGAAAACAGCATTGCTTCTAGCCATCACTTCCGCTAGAAGAGTGTCTGAACTACAAGCACTTAGGCTGTGGAACCCTTCATTATTTTCCATGCTGACAGGGTCTCCCTCAGGACAAACCCTTCCTTTATGCCTAAAATGGTGTCCAGTGTGGCTCTTAATCAATCCATACATTTAACAACCTTTTTCCCTAATCCTCAAAATAAAGGGGAAAGGATCTTGCACTCCTTGGACTTCCACAGACAGCTCAGACTTTACCTTCAGGCCTTCAGAAAATCAGACCAGCTATTAGTCAGCTTTGCAACTGGGGCAGAGGGCAAGGCCATTTCTAAACGAACTATATGTAAATGAATAGCACATTGCATCCATTTCTGCTACAAGCACATTGGGAAACCAACCCTGCAGGGGGTCAGAACACACTCCACTAGGGCAACATCTACTTCTACTGCATTTCTCAGGGGAGTCCCTACCAGGGACATCCTGGAAGCTGCTACCTGGAGTTCAGTACACACTTTCACCAAACACTACCATTTTCTTTTCTTCTCCAAATCCAGGGCAGGCTTTGCAAAAGCAGTCCTACATGGCATTCTAGGCAGCCCTACCTCTTCGTGACTGCCTCCACTCTTCTTCAGCTTTGGGAATCCACTCGTGTGTGATGACTGCAATAGTGAAACACAAAGAACATAGTACAGTTGTGTACACTTACCATAAATGTAGATGTTCGAGTGTATTCACTGTTGCAGTCCTGGTTTCCCTCCCTCCAATCCCCGGTTTCTCTCTCATCTCTTTAGGCCTTTACCCACCCCCCTTTTCAGGGGCATGGGTATTGGTATTTACTTTTTACTGGTGGTGGTATCTTCCACCATAACTTAGCTCCCTTTTGGGAGGCTCCTGACATCTGGGGCAAGAAAAACTGATATATTGGCGTCGGCTGCCTGTTTTTATACCCTTGACAACCTGACATCAGTCCTTGAGTGACAGCAACCAATGCAGAAATACTAAGTCTCTGGTATTCGGGCCGACTGAGGGACACCTGCAGGCAGATAACCCAAGTGTGATGACTGCAGCTGTGAGTACACTCGAACATCTACATTTATGGTAAGTGTACACAACTGTACTTTCCTACAGGTCTCTTTTGCAAATTCATACAGACACATTTTATATTGCTGCTATCACTACAGGTGTGGTATAATGAAAAGTATATCCAGATGCTTTTGAAATAATTTTGGCTGGTGAACTTTAAAATAGCATTATTTCAGAGGGTTTCACAATGCTGTCAACCAACATGTAGAACTGAGCATATTGGAATCATCACTGTGCTGCAGATAAAGTTGGGCTTGTCTGGGGAAACTGCTCTGTAGTCCTCCAGGTATTGAAGAGTTTTGCCTGTTATAAAGGGCAATATTGGAAGTAAAAGGAGAATAACAAGGAAACCCCAAAGTACATGCTGCCCTGAGGCAGTTACTGCAAGCAATACTTCTGAAAGTACTGTTGGGCTTACAGTCACCAAAGTCAGTTGCCATTTAACCTAATTTTCAATCAGTAGAGTGCTCCCCTACATGGGGTTATTCCTTCACTGCTTTTCTTGCATCATTTACTGAGTTTCAATTATCAAAACAGCATTTATCATGTGCTATTTGCATTTCTTCCTTCAGAAATCATTGGTTACTTAACTACATTATTCTTTTTTCTCTAATTGCGTTTTTAGTAACCATTTTAAATGTTGCTGTTTTGTACTATAAAAATAGTAGTTGCAGCAACAGAAAATTCAGAACATAAGTGTTTTTTTTTTAATGATAGACATTAAACTTTTCCTCTTATTGGAAGCTTTTTCAACACAAAATCAAATGTTTCATCAGCCATATGTGTAGGCAGAGACCTGCACAAGTAGGATGTTGAATACATAGACATCTTTTTACAACATTCTGAGCAATTAAGACAGTCATCTTTCACTCTTAAAAGTAAATTATGTGCATTATTTGTATATGTTTTATGCTGCAGATAATGTATAATCTTGAATGTTTCATTTGGTAAATAGTTTACATTCGTTTTTTTGTGCTGTATAGATTCCGTTGTTAATATCTCATTCTCCAACTCCCTTTTGGTAACTTGTCAGCAGAGAGAAAATAAAAAAATCATGAACTGAAGTCTTCAAACAGTGCCTAATAAATGCCATTCTTCATGTCATTCTTTGCAGCAATAATATGTTCATATATAATATGTATTCCCCCAAAAATATTGATTAGTTTTTCATACATAAAACCTTCAAGTCTTAAAACTTCTGCTGGAAAATTGCAATCATTTTCAGCTTTTTTTCATGGCATAGATTGCTAAATGCCAGAGCGCTTGTCCAGTCCCAAATTTTTTTTCCTGTAGTCTCTTCAACATACTGCTGTTGCCCACAGTCCAGCAGGTATGTATATTTTTTTTTAAATGACATTATTCTGTTGTCTTCCTAATTATTTATAAGCAAAGTCTTTGAATTATGTGATTTTATGAAAAGATGGTTTATTTCCTGAAAAGTCTACTAACCTCTTTTTATTGCCAGTATGTCTTGGAGTTTCTCCACTGTTTGAGTAATACAGCCAACAAATGCAAGTAAACAAAGTAAAAAAAGTGAAGTTCATACTAACTGTGCTGGTCGCAGCTTTTCCATGTAAAACCTCACAGTTAATAAGACGTTGCCATCTTAACTTGAATGCTCAGTTCTTATACCTAAGGCTTTTCATCTCTCCATTTAAAACCTGTTACTAAATGCTACCATAATAAATGAGTCCTCAGTACATATATTTGAGCCTTTTATCTTCCCTTTTTAAACCTCACAGTTACCATCATAACTGAATTCTCAGTACTTATACTCAAGGCCTTGCATTTCCTCCTATCATTTCATACTGTGGTATTAAACGGCTACATTCATATTAACTGTAGGTGGCACAAAATTCTCAAATAAATCCAGCATTGACATGAAATCCCTTCAGTTCTTCTAGTCATCTGAGAGACACTCAACACTGAGTTTAGCACTGGACTTCCTTGCTACTTAGTACTCGTGCACCTCCCTGCATTTGTTCTTTGTTTTTGATGAAAAGGAAAGGAAAAAATCATCTTTTCTCCTCAAGAAAAGGCATGATTTCCTCCCCTAAAACTGGTAAAGTGTATACTTGTGTTAAACGAAGTACTCATGAAAATTGGCATACCCAGTGTTTGTTTGTGGCCTGCATACAGCTTCCATCCTAGTGTTAATGTCAAGTACAATAAAGCTACAAAGTTAATCTGTTTGAAAACTCTTATCTTCATAATTAATGCAAAAAGAAGCTTTTCAAGAACAAGAGAAGGGAGAGCTTCTGCTGAGAAAGAGAAAAGACAACAAAGGGGAAGAACTCTGATAAGCATTCAGAAATAATTTCAGATAACTAAAAATATTGAATTATCAATAAGCTTATCAGAGGATTGACAGCTGCCAAAACAAGATTCTTAACTAGGCTTTTAGGTTTCCAAAGTCCGTTCTAGCTCTGATGCTACAGCCATTTAAAATTAACATGACACTAGCATCGGTACTTTCGGCTGAACCCCCAGAATAATGTTACAAATGCAAGCATTAACACATCCTGTTCTTTAATGGTTGTAGCTAAGTAGCACAAATCTACAATTCCTAGAGTGGTAATAGCTCTTTCTGAGCTGTCTTGAGGTAGTTATGTTATAGATTATACGCTTTTGCTAAAGAGTATTTTAAAAATGGTCAAGAAGCCACATTGGCCCAATAGTAAACTGCATTAGTAGTGTCTGTGTGAGCTTCATGTAGAAAGAAGGGAGCCTTTGCTGGTACCTGTGGAAATAACAGAGGGGAAAAGAAAACACAGCTCATCCCAGTATCCTTGGAAAAATCAGAAATGCTGCTTGAGTTCCAATCTTGCCTAGACCTAGATTTTAAGGATACATCCTGTCAATCATCAGTCTGCATTGCAGAGGAAATAACCATTTAGAGTAGGTAAACTTAGTGCGTAAAGTTTTCTTCTGCCTAATAGAAGGCCTTCACCTCCCCTGTACTCCCAAGAACAGATAGATGCAGATGCTTGAAGTTGACTGAGTCATTGTGAGGTATCTAATTTCTCTTTCAAGCCATCTGAGATTTTGTGAAGGTAAATCATTACCTTGATACTCAGACACCAGCCCTTAAAAGGAAGACTAGCTTTAGAAAGTACCGTCTGTCATTTGTGATTTATGTAAGTCACAAGGCAGACCTTCCATTCTCCTTCCTTATCCTTACAGACCTAGAACATTATGCCATTAGCTACATTTCCATTTGACAGAGAATCAAAGTTGTTGGGCAGGTATGGTAAAAAGTCTATATTTCTAGTAATTTATTAGTTAGAGATCCTTAATAACATGGCTTTTGTGATGACATACCACAGTTCTGTTTGAATCAGTTACAGGAATGTATACAGAAGTTAACCGAGACTGATTCTTCTTCTTCTTTTGGCTTTTTCCTGGTTAGGGGTCGCCACAGCGGATCACCTGCTGCTCACGATTGGCAGTGGAGTTTTACAGTGTTGAGTTGCCAGCCCGGTGCCCAACCTTCCATGGAAGGCACACGCACTCACACCTAGGGCCAATTTAGAGCATCTAATCCAGCTACAGCATGTCTTTGGGATGTGGGAGGTAACCGGAGCACCCGGAGGAAACCCACACAACCACAGGGAGGACATGCAGACTCCGCACAGAAGGCACCCCAGCTGAGGATCGAACCGGAGAGCCTCTTGCTGTGAGGCGGCAACGCTAACCGCTGTACCACCGCGGCCACCCTAAGTTAACAGAGACTGATACTAAAGGAAAACTAGAACAGTTAAGTGCTGCATCTGATAAGAACTGAGTCTGTACATTAAAGTTTGCTTGTGATGCTGCTTACACATTTTTCAGGACTTGCATGATTGCTGTTCTTTTAAGAATTTGGCTTGAGACAAAAATGCATTCTGATGATGTAATATCAAGAAATTTGAATATAGTTACTTTGGCACTGTCAGCTGGCTGATGACATTGTAACAGACATTGAGGAGAAAATGGTAAAACATTGTCCTGTTTATGAAATATGTTTCATATTGCCATGTCACAGTTCATAAACAAAACTTTCCTACCAGCAAGAAATACTTTTTTTCAGGAGGCAGATGCATATCAGTTTCATAACCAAAGCCGCCCAAACCTAAACAATCACCTTCCACTAAAGGTTTATGAGGAAAAAAAGGATATTTATTTATTTACAGTTTGTTAACCAGGAAAGTCCACTGGGCCATCCATAGCCGTTTTCAGTGGAGGCTTGGGGAGAAAAGCTCCTCGGTACAATAATAAGTAGAATTTTATACATTGCTAATATACAACTAAGAATTAGCTTAAAGTGTAAAAACACAGTTAACAATCCAGTGGCAAGACAAATAGCAGTGACAATTACAGCATTTTGAGGAATTTTTAGAAAACATGACATTAAAGTAGAAAACTTAGATATTCTAAGGAGGCTGAGTGCAAGTACAGCTCCAAATGGAAGATAGATATTCATGTGGAGAAGTTTTGAAGCAGGCAGAATTCTGGGTTCTAATGGCTAAAGGTAGAGCATTCCAATTTTTGGCTAAAGAGTAGGAGTAAAGAAGCTGGCCAGGAGGAAGATTTGGTTTGTAAACCTGTGGAAGTTTCTGATTCTCAGATCTAAGGGACTTCTTTGGGAGGTAGTAAGTGAATACTGAGCTAAGGGCAGGACAATCAGAAGGTTTAAAGATCAGTTCGTGAGCTGTAGTTAGTTGCAGATAGACGAGGTAGTTTGGTACTTCCGGCCATTTTAGGGAGTGTAGAGCAGTACAGTGATGGGCGAAGTTGCGAATTTGGCAATTTTATTATAACAAGTTTCGAGCCTGGCCTTTAGTGTACTTTGAAGGTTGGTAAGTAGCGGGGTGCCATACATGAGGTAAGTGAAGTAGGTAAGTGGAGGCAAGGAGGTAAGTGGAGGCAAGGGTGTGTTTAGAGGAGGGGCTGAGGAAGTGGTTGTGCCTATAGAGGATTCCTAGTTTCTGATAAGTTTTTTGGATGTTATAAGTGAATATCAAATTTTAGGTGTTCTTCTATGGTGACTCCTAGAAGTTTTGTGTGGCTGACAATTTCTTGTGCATTATTTTGAGAATAGATATTGAACACGTTTTTATCTAACATGGATGATTTCTTAAGGGGTGAATAGCATGATCTTGGATTTATTTGGGTTAAGAGCTAGGTGGTTATTATACATCCAGGATTCAGTGGTGAAGACGTTTTGAATTGGAGTTAAGAAATAGTGAGCCAAACAGACAATAGCTGAGTCTGCATAGTGAATAAGAGATCCATGGGTCATAGATAAGTGAAAAATATTGATGAAAATGTTGAATAGGAGGGGACCAAGTATGGAGCCTTGAGGAACTCCAGTAGAGGTGTTAAGGTAAGGACAAAGAGTTTTGCCATTTTGACAGCCTTTTCCTCGTCTTTTAAATAGCTTGAGAACCAGTTGAGAGTGGTGGAGAAAAGTCCTGTGTTAGAGAGTTGTGACAGTAGTAGAGTGGGAAACGGTATCAAAAGCATTTGATAGATCTAAGAAGAGGATAGATACTGTTTTCCCAGCATCATGAGCTGTGTTAATAGTGTCCAAGAAAGGTATGAAGGCAGTTGTAGTAATGTGGGCAGGTCTGAATCCATGTTGCTTAGAAGATAGGAGGTAGTAGTTATGAAGCAGATAGTGCATCAGCTGAATGTGAATGCACTTTTCCAAGATCTTGGAGATAGGAGAAAGAATGGTGATATGACAAAAGTTGGTGATATTTATGTTTTTGCTGTCTTTATGAAGACAGAGAATGAATGCCTTCTTCCATAATTTGGGCATGTAGGATTCATGAATAGATCTATTAATAAGGATACTTGTAAGGAATGCAGTGGCTTCAGCAGCAAGCTCAGATGTGTTAAAGCAGTGTTTCAGCTTAAGGAGTAGTCTTTTTATAGTTGTAATAGAAATGGGATTAGGAGTAGTAGTCTTTTTATAGTTGTAATAGAAATGGGATTAGGAGTGAAACTGCAAGTAAAAGGGGTGTTGAACTTGTGGGTATATGGGGTGCATGTGGAGATGGAGAAGGTAGTAGATGTTTTTGGTGGAGCAGCTTTACTTATGCTGCCTCTAGCATGGAGAAAGCTAGCAGTAATAGTTATAAATTTATAAAGAAAGAGTTAAAGGGAGAGGCTATTTCTTGAGAAGGTTTGTTGGGATGTGGACATGGGTTGTTTTTTATACAAGGGTTCAAGAGTGATGTGACAGAATTCCAGAATTTTGGGGAGTTCTGTTTAAGGTTAGACTGTAGTTTTGAATATTATGCTTTTTATCTTTGTGAACTATTTTTTTTAACTTGGTTATAACAATGTTTAAAATTTATCAGGTCATGCTCATTTCTATTACCTTGGTACTTATTCCATATTTTATTTCTGTTGTGCATCAGATCTTTTGTAGATTTGGTCAGCAGTGGGGCACAGTTTGTTTTGATTCTTTTCAAGCAAAGGGATGCAAGGCTATTTAGCATGTTTAGGAATATAGTATTAAAATAGTCAACAGCGTTGTCAAGTGGGAGAGTTTTTAGCCTTTCAGTAAAACATAAAAAATACCATTCCCACCAAGGAAAATGGTATACATCAGGATTGCGTTGTAGCAATTGCAGTAGAGCTGTATGCATTCAGCCTGTAAGGTAGAGTGCTACAGTCAAGTATAACAATGTGATAGCTATAGAATGCAAATCTAATGGCTGCCAATTGTTTTGTTTACCTCGTATAGCACCTTTCAAGGCTGTCTCTAGGCCAATATTGTTCACATAATGCTCTGTCACCCACAAACATCAAGTAATAAAAGTATATAGGTGAGGTAGCCCACTCCGTGAATTGATATTGTTTGTTGACTTCACAGATATTTCAACCTACTAACAATAAATTGTGTACACCTGCATTGTTTATACTGATATATAGCACACCTACTATATTTGTTATGCTTGTATTTCATACATGTGTGTTCTGCTGTCATTGCAGTCTAGTGTAACACTGTAGTAGTACTGACCGATCATATTTTGGTTCCAGGTAAGCTCTAGGCAAATATCACTCAGTAATCAGCAGTGACTCAGTAGCTCAGTTTGTTAAATGTGCTCATACCTCTCAACCTGGAAACATCAAAAATCTGGACAAGGCCCATGAAAAATAGGTACAAATCTGTACGCTGATTAACATAAAATTTGCATACATAATTAAACAACCCCGCCCACTCCAATGGAATTGTAGGATACAAACTCTGAAATGCAAACTGAAGAACGGAACCAAAATATAGCACCAGAGTCCCACTGCAGCCATTCAAATGTCCCATTATCTGGCTATTTCACCCCATTTACCATAAACACTAATGTGTGCATACTGCTTTACTTCTACAATGATCATTTGGATTTTATTTTTACACTTTACAATACTGTCTCCCAATGAAAATAGACTCCCAACAAATTCAGTATAAAGCTAATAAAACCTAAAATGAAGAAATGTGTTGAGGATTGTAATAAAGACAATTTGTGAGATTTTCTTAAGACACTAGAATACAAAACACTTGCAAATGTGTAATAAAAGGAAAAACAAAGGCTAGAAATTACACATTATGCACACATACGCATAATTCTGAAGAGATTAACAAATTACAATGCATTCAGGACATCAATGCATGGTGGGACAGATACCAAAAGAAAATATAATCAACCAGACTATACAACACAGTGAGAATGTGTACAAGACCATCATCAAAAAGAGAATGTGATTTCAGTGTGTCCATATTTAAACAACTACCTTCTCAATTCCATTTTCTTTGCACATTTTTCAAACATGTGACCACAGCCCTGCAGTGATAATGAATGCCACAGGTATAAAAGTACTGAATACTCTATGCATACTGTTCATATCCATTAATGCCCCCCCAATAAAAATTCTTAAAATTCAAGCAATCTGTCCTCTAAAGGGCAGAGTTGATGAGCCAGAACAGTCAATTCATGATGTGGGAAGTGCCTGAACAAGGAAAACCCCTATGCAGTTCAGCAACAGGAGCAGATCTTCTAACACACTTTAAAACATAACAGAAATACATTGTTTTATTCTAATGTCTTGTACTATAGTCTTATAAGTTAAAGATCATTTCAATTACACCCACAAAAATCAAGCACTACACAAGCTTAAATCCTGAAAGCAACCACGATTTATGTTACCGGTTACAGTTCCAAAGTTTGATATTTCATCTCTTCTGTCCACCCCACTATGAAATGCCTTTGACTCTTAACAGCTGCTCAGCCTGAAAACCCAGCTCAACAGATTGCAATAATTATCAAAACTCACATAATGAAAGCTACTGGGTTAAAAGTAAAAACTTTCTAAATGCATACTTTAAGTTGACAGTTTAAATCATAATAAATGCGGGCCACACTCACTCACACACCAGACATTAAACACACCAGCAATTTACAGAACCATTACTTAAAGCAATTCCCAAAATTCCAGTGTAAACTGACTATTCATATCCAAGATTCTCAAGTTGAAATGCTTTGATTAATTCAACTAACATTTTAGTATTTCACACTATTTACTAGAAGTAAACAAATGCATGAACACAACAATAAAAAATTCAAATTTGTATTCTGGCACTTGTTCACCGCTATCACAACCTGGGTAAATAAAATACTCTGAAAAACATTAAGCAAAGCGAAGAATGCTGTTTAAACTACACATATTTTTCCCTGAGAATACATGCCCTATGGTCAGAGTGGCCAGGACTACTGGAAGAGGTGCCAGCCTCCTCCAGATGCTGTGAAACCTACGAATAACAGGGATCTCGTTAGACTTCTCCTTTACATATAAGTTATAAAAAAGTAAAACCCTTTAAAGTTCTCACGCATACTGTGCAGCTGACATTGTTCTAAAATGCATCTATCGTGGCAAAAAAGAAGTTAAGTACTTAACTGTGATGCTCCATTCTGAGCACCGCTGTATGCAACTTTGCACGTACTAAAGGTAATCCTTACCAAAACACAATAACTAACGCTATAACTTAGTAAATCAGAACAGTTCATCTACACAAGATACACTACATAGCAACCATGCAAATATAGTTAATTCGACTTGCTTTTGAGATACTATAGCAACTTTAAAAAGTTTCTTTGATCCCCTCTAAGTATAAGGACTATAAATCCCAGGATTCCGTAGGGGTACTTTTTTTATCCCACCCTGAAGTTACTAATCTTTTTCGCATTAGTGCTTGCCCATCCCCTTAGCCAACATAGTTATGCTTCAGAAACAGAGGTAGCTTATTATACTTCAGAAACAGAAGCTGCGTTTCTGAAGCATAATAAACTACCTCTGTTTCTGAAGCATAATAAACTATCTCTGCATTAGAACCATGATTAACAAACTAACTCGCAGCTTGCACAGTATTAAATAAATACCTCTGAACAGCTTGTTGCCTTGTTCTGTCCTTTTCAGCACTGCATAAAATCGAAATATCTCTGTTTCGTTCCTGAACAGCAGCATAATAAAAAAAAAGATTCCTCGTTCCTGAAGTCCGAACAGGCAGCACAGCAGCATAAGATAAAATGCATTCCTGCTTGCTTTTTCCTGGCTAGAAGAACCACCATCCATGACGAAAAGAAAACTCAAAGTCACAGCTTTTCATTTCCCGCCTGCTCCTAGCCAGCCGGAAATAATGACGCGAGCTCCTTGAGCTCAATTCCGACTGGCTGGAAGCCCTGACGGCGCTGACGTCATCGCGCACGTGATGACGTCAGCGCCGACAGCGCGAATTTTTAAAAAATTAAAAAAACGAAGCAAGAAAATCGGAAATGAAGGGGTGCCACTCGGGAATCGTGGCACCCCTTCATTTTGACCCCAAAACTCGGTAAAAACTGAGTAATTCGGGACGGTTGGGAGGTCTGAATGTGCTGTATGTAGTACATTTTTGCCTCACACAGACCAGGGTTCGAATCCAGTGCTATGTAGTACTACATATTACAATAGCAGTCACGTAATGCTCACATAATCTGTCTCCACAGGAACTACAGGTAAATGGGTGAAGCAACCCATATTATGGGTAGATAATTGTGTTTAGATTTCCCAGATTGTTAAAATCATTAACAAGAATGTGAAAAAAATCAGTATTGTGCAGTCAGAAATAATATGTGTAAGCCTGGTATGGCTGTATGCCTGGAGTGTCTGTTAAAAATTGCTGCAGTCGATTAATACATTCCATGCATATATCCCATGCAGTCACTGCTATTGGGTTTTGTTACTATGCCTGCCAACCAAGGCATGACTGCTGTTTGGTGTCTGTACTGTACACATACATGTCTCTCAAGTGTCATGATTTCATGTTATGTAATTAATAGTGTGTAATCTGCCTGTTAAAGGAATACCATGGCAATGAGTACCTAGATTGCAAAGTGTCACCATTTCAGCCCACAGAACTCCTTGGTAGTTATGTGTGTCCACCTGATGTGCAAGTGTTTTGTGTACCCGCTGTTGTTACCGTTTGGCCCATAGTGTCCCATGCATATAGATTGAGAGGTATGTGTGTGCTACATCAGCTACAGGAGACTTGTACTCACTGTACACACAAAGAAAATACAGACCTGTAGAGTAGATAAGTAGTACTGTTGTCAAGGAAGTAAGCAGCAATGTTACTAATGGACTGATTTTCTCTCTCACCCCACCCCTTATTTTCATTTATTCATTGGTTATGATTTACTATTAACATATGTTGTTAGAAACTGTTTTTGCGGGCATGTGTTTTTATTATTATGTATTATAATGAATGCATCTTAACATATCTTGTTAAATTACCTATTTTGTTGGCCTTATGCTGTATCTGTTACTGGCATCATGTTATACTGACTGCTCTGTTATTTATTGTTGTGTTTCACATAGTATGCATTGATATGTAATTGCATTATTTCCAATGTTCTGCAATGCTGTTATTACTAACAATGTTTTGTTAATAACTAACCTATACTTATTGCTATACCTCAATTACCACAGCACATCGGGGTAGGCCGGTTCCTGGTGATCCGTCTACCTTGCTTCAACTGGCCATGGCACCAGGTCCCAGCACATCTGGGACTCAGGCCAGTGGTGTCCCATCTACTGGCCTGCACCACCTGCGACATCGGGTATAACCGTCTCATGGGACAGGGCCCAGCCTCCCCTGGGAGTGGTGGTGGAGGGTCTGCAGTCACTCAGGATCAACTACCGGTCATGGTGTACAGGATTGTTCATTGGAACTATGAAAAACAGCTGTGCCAGATTGAGAGCACACAGGCCGACTTGGTGAGGCAGACTCGCCCTGGCATCCAGTCTCCAGCACACCCACCCTCAGGGCAGTGAAGGAGAATTGTTGACTGTCCCACGGGTGGGGATGTGAGTCATGCTGCTGCCATCTGGAGGCATGTGTGCTTTGATTTCACAACACCCTCTCGATCCAAGGCATTTAACTCACTCCATGTATCACACACTGCCCCTGTCTGCTGTCTTGTCTGTCTGCAAATGCATCCTCTCCTACCCAACTTACCTCCCCACATGTGCCTATGTCCCTTCCCTTAGATTCCACTCTCGCCTTTAAAAAAAAAAAAAAAAAAAAAAGTGGCACCTGTCCCAAAAAAAAAAAGCTTCCTATGCATAGCTCTGCATGTCGCACACATGTCTACTGGACACTACTAATCTGGTCTGATTGGCTTGACAACACAGTTATGTTGTTCTTACCCCTCTCTCTGGGGTGTGAGAGTCCACATTAATTTACAAAATCTGCCAAAATGCACAGCTGTTGCTGTACAAGATATGGATAGCTGTGGTTTCTTTCCTACACCCTTCCTGCATATCCGTAACTACCTTTTTCCCCCTGCTTGCCCCCATTTCACCACTTTCCTATCACCCCCTTTTTCTTTTTTTCATATTTTTTCAGCATGGATTTCCGTTGAGTTAAACGAAGCGGCACAGTGCAGCACACAGCACCGCTTCACTTAGCTAAGCTTAAATGAACCTTAATGATTAAATGTGTTTATGACATTATTAGACACGTACAAAAGAAACACCTCTGCCAAGTTTCGAAACCAGGCCCCTCTCACCTACAGCCTACTGCATTAACCCACCATGCCACAGAGATCTGACTTAAAACAGGTGTTTCCAGCAAAACATCCTGATTGCCACTTAGTCATTAGGCATGTAACTGAAATAAAAACTTATGAGAAAAATGGGAATGTACCTTGGACTCTGGTGCAATAGAACACCAGTAGACAGCCAAAGGCACAATAATGGATGTAAGTGAGGCCTGTGATAGCAGGTATATGTGCCCATCAGCACTTTCTGGAAAGATGCCTACTAAGGCAGCAATGGAAAAGTACATGTACAGCTGGGACCCTGGTGCAGGCATACAACCATATAAAGCCATGCACATACTGACGGATGTAGAAATGTTCGTCACCGCCAGTATATGTGCACATATGTCTTGTAAATACACATGCTTTTGCAGTGACTCAGTAGCACAGTCTTTTTAATAACTTGCATGAGTACATTTTTCCACACAGTGCTGGGTTCAAATCTAGTTTTGTGTTGCAGTTCAATTATATTATTGTGAAGACAGCAAGTAATGACTGAGTCATGCAATCCTAATCCGCACAGGTTACTGCTAGTTAATGAACAGCTACCCAGTTTTGCAAGTCAGAAGCTTGCAGGTAGGGACACACCGCACATATCTATATACCTTAACTGTATGTTGCTTCCTAGCTGTTATTGGCACCATTGCTTAACAGACTAACTTTAATCACATGCCTTGATTGGACTCTACAGGGTACCCTTACCATGGCTCTGCCATAATGACAAGGCTGACACAGCTGCCACAGTTAGAAGTACAGCTTGCTGTCCTTAGAAGTGTCCGCACTCCCCCCTCTCCCCCATGTGTGCTAGGCTGCAGCATACACAGTTGTATGTAAAGGTAGTTGCTACAGACCTACCATACCCCCAACCCCCTAGAACAAGGGATCCAGACACAGCCATATGTAATGGGGGGACTAAGGCCCACAGATAGGGACATGTGTAATGGTTTGCCCCTACAAAGATAGGTTGATAGACTAACAGCTATTGCATTAGCTTGCATATTCTGATGGGTTTGAAGTCTGACACTCGTGTGTCTCTTACCTTGCCGACCTCAACCTACAGTGTTTGCCAGTGAACTGCCAGATGAGCACAATGTCATGGGACCATGACCACACATATGAGGTGAAACTGTGGACATACTCCATAAATCTCTACAGTTGACAGTTATGATACCTACCCTGTGCGATGCTGTACTCTCCACACCTCAGTAATGTCCATCTTAACAACTAAGAAAGGGACCCAGCTGTACATGAAGGCCTTATATATTGCACTGTGGTGGCATGTAATTGGCCAGTGATAGTGTGTATCAGCTGTTTTGGTTGCAGTTAGCAGTTCTAAGCCACAAAGGCAATTACCTGCTAATGAGCAGTACCTTAAAAAGGGAAGCAGCTGCTTATGGGGAACAGGTCTGTATGAGACTTAATTCACACACAGAGCATATTTCCAAAAGATTATCAGAAATAAAGTTCAGAAAAGGAGTGTTGCACTCCACCAGGTATTTAATAGATTTCCCCATATAACAGGATACAGATGGGGGATGGAGGTATGGGGAATAGAGATTACAACAGTAAGCGTGTGTTAGATCTATGGTAATGACATGTCAGCAATATTCTGCTGTTCTGTACCTACAGGCATGCCTCTCAACTGTCCCTGATTTTCAATCACATCTCAGCTCTGTCCCTGTCAATCCCTCCTACAACGGTTGGCTGTTGTACGAATGCTAGTGGATTACACATAATACATTGTGATAGTGAGTAAGGGTGTACACTCCTGTAACATCAAACAATGTACTGTAGGTCACCTCCCTCATTCAGTCACTGTCTCACATACATAGTTCTAACATTTTAAAAGTGTCACTGAATGTCCTTGTACTCCGGCTTAGTCCCCGTTTCTGTTGACATATGTCCCTGTTTGGTTGATGGCTACGCCGAACATACCTGTCAGCCCCTTAAAGCATGATAGCAGGACAAAGCCATAGTCTATGGGGGGGGGGGGGGGCAAGGCCCAAACACAGTTTAAATATTTGTCCGAGATCCACAAGTTTTTCTGAAACTGACCAAAACTATGAGGCAAACATCCTGACATTCTGTAACCATTTATTTTATTTATTTATTACATTTGTTAATCGGGTAGTGTCCGACTGGGCTAGGAGCCTCTTTTCAATGGACACCCGGGAAGAAAAGCTCCAGAAACAGTACAATACAAGCAAAACCATAGTAATTTGTATACTGATAACATATTAAAATAACAGACAATACAAATATACAGAGGAAATATAAAAATTCAGCTCTGAGACAGATTGGTCAGACAATTACAGTTTTGAGCATAGCACATATGAATACATGTATGAATAGTGGGAGGTGTATGTAAATCAGCAAGAACTGAGTGGTAAGAAGTTGAAGTAGCTTTTGCAAAGCTAAGAAAATGAGAAATTCAGTTGGAGATAGAGGGGACAGGGGTAGCTAGAAACATCAGGAAATATAGTATGTTTAGGTGGAGCAAAAGGTGGTTAAAAGTAATGGAGGTGTGTAAAAATTAACCTGGAGTATGGCAAGAGCACAGCCAATAACTAGCAAATGAGAAATACAGTTGGCGATGAAGAAGAGGGACAGGTGTAGCTAGTAGCATCAGGAAAAATAGTATGTTTAGGTAGAGCAAAAGGAAGGTGGGTAAAAGTAATGGAAGTGGGATGGAATTAGCCTGGGGCATGGTAAGAGCACAGCCAGTGACTAGCAAGAAATTCCTTCAGGAGCAGTTTGAACTCAGTCATTAGGAATTTTTGCTAAGGACTCAGGAAGGGTGTTCCAGAGTTTGGCTGTTCTGTGAGAATAGAGAGAGTCACCATGTGGGAGGGGGGTAACCTTTAGCATAAGTTTATTTGAAGATCTGAGATTAGTACTAGGTTGGACTAAGTTGGAAATTGTAGGGCAGTTACTAGGTTGATGGACTATTTTGTGGGCTAAGATAAGTTGATTGAGTGATAAAAGGTTGGGGAGCTCAAGCCAGTTTAGCTGTGAGCAAGCTGATCAGTGGTGAGATCTGTGTGGATGGTTAGTGGTATATTTGGCAGTTTTATTGTAACATGATTCTAGGTTGCTGCAGTCTGTCTTACGCAGGTTTGTGAAAATGAAAGGACTGTACAGGAGGGTGGATAGCAGGTGTAACCGCACAGTAGCTAGCATGGTGTTTAGAGTTAGGTATGGTTTGGCCCTGTGTAGGGTGCCCATTTTGATGTGGACTTTTTTTTGTCAGTGGGCTATGTTTATCAAATATTAGGTTATCATCAATAGTAACACCTAAATGTTTAGTCTGGTTAGTGGGTACTATCTCTGTTCCAGTTCAGCAGATGATTGTGGGGGGTAGGAAGGTATGGATTTTTTTTTATTTTTTGAAAACTATTATCTTAGTTTTGTTGGAGTTTAATATGAGTTGGTGATCTGAGAGGTGTTTTTCAATGTCCTGAATAGAAGTCTGTATTTTTTCTTGAAGTTCCTGAGTTGAGGAGGCTGAGCAGATAAGTGTAGCATCATCAGCGTACTGTACTATGGTGGTTAGCTGGGTAGCAGAAATAAGGTTGTTTGTGAATGTGGTAGAGAGAAAAGGGCCAAGTATAGAACCTTGTGGTACCCCCACGGAGATGAGGAGTAGAGGGGAAAGAGAGTTTCCCCATTTTGCAGCTTGTTGACGATTGGAATGATAGCTATGGAACCAAGTTAGGGATTATAAACTGAGGCCATAGGAAGACAGTTTATTGAGTAGTTGCTGGTGGGATACAGTGTCAAAGGCTTTGGACATATCGAGAAAGACGGACGAAACAAGCTTGCCTTCATAAGATGATGAATGGTGTTAGTGAAAGTTAGTAAGGCACTGCTGGTACTATGTTTAGGTCTAAAGCTGTGTTGAGAACTGGAAAGTAGATTATTACTAAGGAAATATTTAATGAGTTTGTTGTGGATGCATTTTTCTTAGATTTTTGCAAGAGGGGAAAAGGATGGCTTATTTAGTTCTTTGGAGGGTCCGCCTTTGTGGAGGGGTATGATGTGAGATTTCCATAGAAGTGGGACATATTGTTCTGTTATAGAGCAATTAATCAATATTGATATGGGGTAGCCAACTGAAGGAGTAGCAAGTTTTAGGAATTCATTTAGAAGTTTATTTGCAGCAATTGAGCAGGGTTTAAATTTGGTTGAGTTTTTAGGTGATTAGTTTGTATGGGTTTAAAAGTGAAGCGGTTGTGATTTTCTGGGGTTGGGGTGGGGACTGTAAGTGACTGGGTTGGTTGGTTGTCCAGCAGGGAGGTGATGTTTATGAAGTGGGAGTTGAATTGTGTTGCAATAGGGTCTGAGTTGTTTGAGGTGACTGGGGGTGGGGTTGGGGTATGACCAGGGCTAAGTAGATAGTTGATGGATTGCCAGAATTTCTGGGGGTTGTTTTAGTGTTTCTGTTGACAGGATTGGAAGTACAATTGTCTGTCGTTTTTGATTTGTTCGTTTGCTAGGTTTCTTAGTTGCTGGTAAGTTCAGGTCAACTTTGTCTTTGAATATATGGTAAGCTGACCAGGCTCTCTTTCAGTGCTTCAGTAGTTGCTTGGTGTCATGGGTTAGTCAAGGAAGGGGTTTAGCTTTTATGCGCACTTTCCTAGAGAGAGCAAGGTTATTTAGTATTTTAGGGAAAGTGTCATTGAAGTACTGAACCGTTAAGTCTAAATGCAGGTGTTTAAGTGGTGTCCAGTCACATTGATGGAGTAGCTGGTTAAAAGTAGTGGGGGAGAAGTTTTTCTTACTGATGATGTATTTATAAGAGATGCTGCCTTGGGTATGCACACGTTTCCTGCATAGGAAGGTTGGAGAATGGTTGCTGAGGGAGTCTGGTAGGCAACCAGCTAAGTAAATTAGGTTAGGTTTGTTAAGATCCAGTCTAATGTTGACTGCTTCTTGGAGTGTTTGTGTGGGTTGGACAGGTTATGGTTTGGATGAAGTTGAAGAGATTTAGAAAGTTGGAGGGGTTGTTGGATGAGCTGGTGTGCCAATCCAGGTTAAAGTCACCAAGCACAGTAGTTTCTTGGTTGAATTTGTTAGATGCCTAGGAAAGCACAGTTTCTATGATGGGAAGGTTATTGCCAGAAGGGAGGTAGGTGGCTATGATAATTATTGCTTTGTTAGGGTTGATTTCTAGGCAAGTGGTTAGTATTTCAGAGTTGAGGAGGTCAGGAGGGGTACAGTTTAGTTGTAAAACATTGAGGTTATCTTTAAACATAACAGTGACATCACCACCTCTTTTGTTTAATCTGTCCTGTTTAATGATGTTATAGCCAGTTGGGACAATTTTACTGTCATTGATGTGGGGCTTTAACCAGGTTTCTGTTATAACAGTTATATTTAGTGAATCGGTGGCTAGGGCAGCATGTAATTCATTGTTTTTTCTTATGATGCTGTGGAGATTGAAATTTGTTAGGAGCAGGTCGGTGCTAAAGGTTTCTGGAAGAGGGGTAGGGATGTGAGTGTATGATGGACTGAGTAGAACTTAGCTGAAGTGGGACATGGAGAAGATTGTAGGCACTGAGAGTTGTTATTAGTGGGACCTTGGTTGTAATGGATGTCAACTTGGAGTTTAATTTGTGTAATAGAGTGTAATAGAAGTAGTCAAAGTTTGCTAGTTAATTTATGCAATTTGGTAGCTGAGGAACTAGGATGTTTAGTGTGTAAGTGTTTGAGAGTTGATAGGATGGTGGTTCTGTGATTATAAAGTTGTGGGTTAATGTAACTGTAATAGTGGGATTTTGAGTGTAGAGTTGATAGTGGTAGCATTGGTGAGTGGTAGTGACTGATTTGGTATGAGAGAGAGGTGGAGATGTGGAGTAAGTAGACGAGGTTTGTGAGGATATTGGGAAGTTGGGTATGGATTGGTTGAGCGGAGTATGGGGTGTGGTTTGGCTAGGTATAAATTTAATGAAAGTGGTGGTGGGTGGGAAAGGGAGTAGGGGAGTGGAGTGAGCCTGAGTGAAGCGGGTTGAAGTGAGGAGGACTCATGCCAAAAACAATCAATAAGCTGAAATGTAACAGGAGTAGCTGTAATGTGGAGTAGTTAGAATGTAAATGGCAGTAAATAGCTTATGCAAGATTATTTTGAACTTAGATGGGACAAATAACCTTGAGGCAAGCCTGCTACAAGACACTGTGGTGGGAGAAAAGGATAATTAAAATCATCCAAAGATAAATAGGAAAAAGTAGACCAGATAGTGGAGTGTGTATGGCCGAAAAAAACAGAGCAAACCAGGGTAATAGTGGAAATTAAAGAGTGAAGCGTATCCTAGGTTAGAGGAAGGGAGGGGGTGGGGGCCTAGGGGATAGAACGGACACTAGAGTGAGCTAGGCATTCTATGGGGAGACCACTGAGTGGGCTAAAAGTTGGGCTGAGAAGAGCTAACACAGTGAAAGATAGGTTCTAGACAGTTGAAGCACAGACTCTTGGTGTGGTCATGTACGGGTCGCTTAAAACCCATTGACTAGATATGTATTGTAAATAACTATAGAGTGGTTAGCAATGTACTCAATTTATAAGGTAGACAAACGTACGTAGGCAGGGTGGCTCAGTTCACAGGGTGGTTTGAGAGCTCCCTTGAGCAGAAAAAAGTCCTCATTGCTCATGAACAAAGTGTCTCACATACCTCAGTGCTGAGAGCAGGACCAAGGTGTTCACAAGGTGAGTATTACATAGGCAGGGGTGGCTCAGTTAACAGGGTATTTTGAGAGCTCCTTGAGCAGAAAAAAATCCTCACTGCTCGTGAATGAAGTGCCTCGCGTACCTCAGGGCTTAGAGAAGGACTAGGGTGTTCGCAAGGTGAGTATTACATAGGCAGGGTGGCTCAGTTCACAGGGTGGTTTGAGACCTCCTTGAGCAGAAAAAAATCCTCACTGCTCATGAACAAAGTGTCTCGCGTACCTCGGGGCTGAGAGAAGGATCAGGGTAATCGCAAGGTGAGTATTACACAATGCAGCGCTCATACATCATCAGCGACTGTGAGAAAAAACTAACTATGGACAGGCAATGAAAAGTGACGGGAGCAGAAACAGCTGAGTGTTGGCCAGGGGCAGACAGGGAGAGAAAAGCATCTGTATAGTTGAGAGGTATGATGGAGCATATACTACAGCAGGCTTGCATTGTTTTCTGTCATTGTGGCACACTGGTGTTGCTGGACTGTCCCCGTCCAGTTGTTGTAATAGCAGATAGGTCAGTGGGGTTTTTTTGCCTGTAAGCGACACACCATGGTAGACTGCAGTGCTGGGTGTTGAAACATACAACAGAATCTGTCATGGCACACAGGGACACACCCCAGTATTGCTACTGTCTTGGTGATATCCACACACGTAGAGTGTTGCCAGACTGTGGGGTATGACGTGTGAGGGAGCAGTGTATAGTGCAAGCCATTATGGGTGCACTGGATCTGTACATAGTGGGCATCCATGTATCTGGGCCTGTAATGTGTTCCCCATTTGTTGTCTTTCAGGAACCATGTACCTCAGGAGCCATGCCCCCTTCACAGATGTGGTGAATGACATCATACTGGATGGACTCAGACAACACCATCAGATCTTGTTGTCCAGGGGAAGGCATAATCGGGAGCAGCAGGCAACATTCTGGGCAGACCTTGTGCAGGATGTCAATCAGACTGGCCAGTGGGACAGGACCTATGAACAGGTCCGACACTCGGCCACAGACATTCTGGATGCTGCATGATGAAGGGCAGCTGCTGTTGCCAGGGATTGTGCCGTCACTGGTAAAGGGCGTGTGACAAAACCGCTCTTGGACACACAGGAATTCCTGAATTCCTGGTGAACCTAGGAACACACGACAGTTCCCAGGCATCCATCAACACCATACATCGTGGAGGTGGGTGCCACAGTCTCCCCAGCAGAGGAGCGTCCAGGTAAGCGTACTGTACTCACCAGTGCAATACTGTACCAGTCATTGTGGCAAGCTGTACATAGCTGTGCATGAGTGTTAGGTCTATCTGCATGGGGGGGGGGGGGGTTCGGGTTTACACTTATTTGTGCACACATACTCAGAATGTCAGCAATACAGCTAGTAGCACAGTAGCTACTGTACATAGGGATATATGCACATATTACCTTGTAGTGCTGCAACATTTGGTGGTGCTGATAATACCTCTCCCTCACCTTTCCATAGGTCTGTCAGGTGTGGCCCAAGTCTGTGGTCCTGTACTGGTAAGTGTGATACTGTTTTTTTATGGATCATATGTACCCTATGAAAGCTAAGGGCTGCCATATTGCCCTATGTACACATGTTGTGTTTAGCCAGAGTTGAATATTTGTATGTTCCATTCTGGGACTGTTAACTACAGTTTATAGACTGGTTAGTTGTGTATTTGAACAACCATCTGCACGTCTGCACTTATAGATCTGAAGTAGTTAACTTCATTTATCTGCAACTTGTGGGTATTCGGATCCATATCGGATCCGAGCCGCCAACATTTTATCAAACATCTGCTCCAAGCTCCTCCCCTTACCCATAATCCCTCACCTTTCCTACCTTCCCTCAGATCTCATTTGCTGCTTCATGTGTACGCATCGTAGTCTCTATAGCTCCAAGTTGGGTAGTGTAAGTGGAACTTTTGATTCTTTAGTTAGTGTGTGAGAGTAGTTGTTTGTGATGGCCCTTCCTCCCCTTCATCATGTCATCGTTTGCTTAAAAAAGAAAGTAGTTAGAAAGTTTGTGTTTCTTTCTTGAATAGAGTAGGCCTAGCCAACGCCTGAGTCTGCATGTGTCTAGTTAGCATTTTGGCTCAGTGGGGAGTGTATTATGGCTGACCAGCCTAAACCAATGTTCAAGAAATGCACAGAATGTGACCACAAGCTTTCACCGACTGATGGTCACACTCTGTGTGTTATTTGCCTTGGCGTTCCCCATCTTAGTTTGCCATGTGCTGTGTGTACAGGGTTCAATCCCAGAGCCCTTAAAGAAAGAAGGTGAAACTGGTAGCCAAGGGCCTGCTACCAGTTTCTGCCTTAGAGACGACGGCCTCGACATCGGCTCCTGTAGCCGATCAACCCCCCTCAGGCTGGGACTTAACCTCCCTCTAAGCCTGCTGAGGTGGGGACAAAAGCTGCAGATTAGGACAAAAAAGAGTGCGAGAAAAGAGTAGAAAGGCACCGCAAGCGATCTCCTGAGCGGGAGCCTTTTCCCAGTCCACCTGTAAAAGTTGTTAGGACCACTTCTCCTCGGCTTCATTCCCCGAGGTTCTCCTCGGAGCCGACAGAGCCCTTGGATCAGATGTCTTCTTTGAGGTCATCTCATAGGGCCAGATCCGAGTCGGTGACCTCCTCGCTGTCAACTCGGAGTCTATCGGAGCTTGACGTGGACAGGATGATGCAAAGATTCATTCGGACCCAAATCCAAATGGGAGTCTTGCCAGGCCCCTATCTGGCCGAAGAGGGGACCTCTATGCCCTTCTTCCATCCTCTCTCTCATTCCCTGATCCAACCATCGGCCTTGGGGTTTATGGATCTAAGGAGCCTCGGTGCTGGGGGTTCAGCGCCAACTATTCCTCCAACCTCGATGCCGGCCATTACCATGAGTTTCTCGGATCAGACTTGTTCGGATCCGAGCAACTATCGGGACCGAGAACAGGGAACCAGATCCGAGGGAACTGAGATGTCTTCCACTCCGACTTTGTTGGATCTGAGCCATTCCTTTGGAACCCAGGCTACCTTGGCCTCGATCCTCACTACAGAGCCAGGGCGAACTTCTTCCTTGTCGGTTGCCAAGGAGGTGCGCTCTCCTTCGGCCTTCGAAGTGGTGGAGAGGGTTCTCTCCCAGGGATTGAGACCCCAGCCCATTACCTTGGACTCCGCCCATACTGCTTTGGATTTGGTCATGACTCCCATCAGCTTGTCCCAGGGACAGCCCTTGCCAGAGGACCCCCAGGTGGATCCCATTGTGGAACCTCCCCATGACTTACGAGCCCTCTTCAGAGAGTTCTACTGAAGAGGCCCCACATAAGCATTTGTGTAAGAGGATGCACATGGACTCCCCCGAGTCCCTCACAGAAGATACTGACTTGGATGAAGGTGAGGGTTCCCCCAGGTCACCTCCCGAGGATGTCTCCTTTGGAGACACCATGGAAATCCTCTGCCAGAGGGTAGGATGGTCAGCCCCAAAACCCTCAACGGATGAATCAGTATTCTTGGAGGCCTTTGGCACTTTGGGTGCACCCTCTTGCAGATCCATTAGTGGATATTATCACCATGTGGGCGTGGAAGGAGCGTGACACCATAGAGTCAATACCGAAACTCCCAGACAGGATCCTTTCTCCTCCCACAGACAGACAGGCTTGGTACAAGGGATCCCCTGTGGACGCTATGGTGGTGGCGGCTGCCACCAAGAGAGAACTGGCTCAGGAAAGTTCTTCGCTCCACCCTCCGAACAGAGTGTCTAGGGCGGTGGACCGCTGTGGGAAGCAAGTTTTTTCTTCAGCGACATTTTCCATACGAGCGCTGAATTATTTGTCTCACGTCATTCGATTCCAGCAAGACCTGGTCACAGAATTCGCTGTGTTGCTCCCAGAGTCCTTGCCACCAGAGGACAAGCGGCTGTTCTCGGTGAAAATGTCAACTCTGAAATCTGTTTCTAACACATCCATGCATCTTCTTTCCCATGCCATGGAAGGAGCGTCTAGGGCGGCTGGGATTGGCTTAGCTATGAGGCAGCACTCCTGGCTCAGACTCTGTCAATTCACAGATCCCTTCAAGTCGTCTTTCACGAATGCTCCCATTGATGGTTCCTCCCTCTTTGGGAAGACAGTTCGTGACAGCTTAGTCCAGAGTGAGAAGGACGGGGAAGACTCTGTCTGCTGTCGGAGTCCGCTTCTCTAGCCCTCAATGATCCTTTTCTAGGAATCAGAGAGGGCAGAAGAAGATGTGATTCAGAAAGTCTCAGTTTTCCCGAGACACTCAGGATAATTCATCCCCTAGAGGCAGAGGGGGACAAGACAGATGCCGCCCCAGAGGCAGAGGGGGTCTGAGGAACCTTGGGTCGAGGGAGACCTTCTCGGACCAACCCGCATAGCAACCCTGAGGGGTTACTCGACTGTCCTACTCTGGAGACAGTCGGGGAAAGATTGTCATTGCACCTAACGGCTTGGGAGTCCATCACGACGGACCGTTGGGTGCTCCAAATAATATCCAGAGGATACTCCATCCCGTTCATCACCCCATCTATACAGTCAAAGCACCTCCTGGATCTCCTACCCACTCAAAGGGAGGCCGCAGCGCACGAGATTTCAAAGCTGCTTTACAATCGGGCCATCGAATCGGTCCCCCCAGATCAGTCCAGATTAGGCATTTACTCTAGGTTCTTTTTAGTGCCAAAAAAGATGGGGGACCTCAGACCCATATTGGACCTGTCTATCCTGAACCTGTCGGAAGCCAAGCAGAAATTCCAGATGGTCACTTTTCAGTCCATCCTACCTTATCTCAGAGGATGCGACTGGATGTGCTCGATAGACCTCCAGGATGCCTACTACCATATCAAGATTCGCAGAAGCTCCAGGAGATTTCTTTGCTTCCATCTGGGAGCCAGTCATTTCCAGTTCAGAGCCCTAACCCTTTGGTCTCACCACAGCCCCCAGGGTGTTTACCAAGGTTATGGCAGTAGTAGCGGCTCACTTGAGGCTTCAGGGAATTCAGGTGTTTCCTTACCTAGACGATTGGCTCCTCACTGCTACCACTTTGCATGGCCAGAGACTCCTTCATGCATCTTGCAGTCAATCTAGGGATCACCATCAACATCTACAAGTCCCGACTAAATCCGACTCAGACCTTGGAATTCATAGGGGCACGGTTGGGCAGTCTACTGTTACAATTTTTTCTCACTCAGGACAGGATCCAGAATTTACGGGACCATGTGTCAGTGATCCTTGACCCCAGGACAACTATGGCGAGCGACATTCTCTGCACCCTAGGCTCCATGGCAGCAGCAGCAATTTCAATTTTACCATGTGCGCGCCTTCACATGAGGGTGCTTCAGTGGCCCTTGGCAGTTCAGTGGTCTTGGTTAGACCTCCCCATGAACTACCCTATATGTATCAGCAAAGCCTGCAAGACTTCTCTTCCTTGGTGGCTCCAGTCGCCGGAAATCTTGGCAGGTCACCCATTGTTAACATCCCCAGCCCAAGCCACAGTGACCACGGGCACCTCCCATCTCGGGTGAGGGGGCACTTTTTGGGAAGGACAGTCCAAGGCACGTGGTCCCAAACCGAGACCAGATTGTATATCAGCGTTCTGGAGATAAGGGCAGTGCTTTTAACGATGCAAGCCTTTCACACTGTTCTCCCCCCGGGGACGATTGCAGTTCAGTCAGACAAACATGTCCGTTGTCTGGTACATCAATAAACAAGGAGGGACCAGATCTTACCCTCTCTGCCGTGAGGCCATGAGAGTGTGGGAGTGGATGATTTCCACCAGTCGGTTTCTGATCACAATGCACATCCTGGGATGCTCCAACATTTTAGCGGGCAGATTGAGGTGGGCTATTCTAATGCCATATGAGTGGTCTCTGAAACAATCAGTAGTGGAGGAGATCTTCCTAGCATGGGGTCACCCTTGTTGCGATCTTTTCGCATCTCCTTTGAAAGCGAAGTGCAGCGAGTTCTTCGCTCTAATCCCCTCCCCTGTGGACTTTCCCAGAGAGGCTCTAGTCCATGCTTGGCCTCCCGGGTTACTGTATGCCTATCCCCCCCACCTCTAATTCTGAAGTTTCTTCAGAAAGCATACCGACTGGGGTGCAAAGTGATCCTCATTGCCCCGTTCTGGCCGCGTCAGGTGTGGTTCCCCTTCCTCTGGTCTCATGCTCTAACTCCTCCACGGATTTTAGATCCCTGCCCAGATCTCATATCCCATCCCTCGGGCAGCAGTCTACCCGATCTGGACAGCCTCAAGCTGACGGCTTGGTTGCTCCAGTTACCCTGATCGCTAGGTCTCCTGGTTTGTCATCTTCGGTAAAGAGTATTCTGGTGGCATCACTCAAAGCTTCCACTAGGAAGGTTTACCGCAGCAAATGAAATTGCTTCTCTATTTGGGCTTCTCAGAGAAACATAGATCCATTTACTGCCCCTGTTCCTGCAGTCTTGGAGTTTTTGTCATATATTTTTCAACAAGGGGCTAGTTCCTACACAGTGAAAGTACAACTGGCAGCCATATCTAATTTTCATATTGGCGAAAATTTAAATGCTCTGGCCTCCTTGAGATTGTGCAAGGCCTTTCTAAAAGGTACTTTTCTCTTGCGTCCCCCAGTTAAGAATTCCGTCCCCCCTTAGGACCTTACTCTAGTTCTGCAGGCATTGGTGGCACCCCCTTTTCAACCAGCAGCGTCAGTAGACTTAAAATTTCTGTCTTGGAAGACAGCCTTTTTAGTGGCCATTACTTCGGCTAAAAGGGTTTCTGAGATCCAAGCTTTGTCTGCCATGCCCCCCTACTTTATTTTTCATGAAGACAGGGTTTGCTTCGCATGAACCCTTCTTTCTTACCGAAAGTGGCTTGCCATAGCGACAGTACCGCCAGCGCTGCAGAGGGATGTGTGCTGTCCACACCATGACATGGCAAGCCATGGGACCGTGGTCCTGGACGGTCCCTTGGGGGGACAGCCCCAGCATTTTGCAGTCACCATCAGGTGCTAGCACCACATCTGACCTTGGGCATGGTAGTGCCAGTGCTATTCCTGACGTAGCCAGTTCCCGTGTTTGTAGCCAGAGACAGTGAACTGCCCACTCTACCATGTACGTTCCTCAGCTGTCCAACATACACAGGTGTAGGGCTAGCACTGGGCTTGACTGTGTACATGCACACACTCCAACACCACTGTCACATGCAGGTCATCTGCAGACACATATGGCACTTTTCCATGGCCCATCTAACCTGCATGCATCCTGACTCTTGCACATGCTGTCAACTGTTTGGCACAGCCTAGGCCTCCAGCAACCCCACACCACACCCTATTTATGTGATGATACCTGTACCACAACCATGCCATCAATACAGGGAAATGCTTCTTTGTGTCTGATGCACAGGGTGTCTATATCACTTGACATGTAGTTGTGCAGTGCAGTATTGTTTTGGCATGACACTTGTGGGCCACAACAGGTACTGTATGCTGGCATGTGTCTTGACTGCACATCACACTTTGTGTATCTTTGTTGCATGATGTTGGACTGGCGGTAGTGATACAGAATGACAGTTGTGTCATGGACCTGTGTGCATTTCTATTCCAGGAGTCTGAGGGGATACACTATGGACACATGGCAGCAATACAGCAAGCAGCACAGGATGGCATGGCAGCACAGCAGAAGTATGATGTCAGCAAGGTGCAGCAGTGTATGTGCATGGCTCCCTAAATACTTATGTGTAGAACAGTCTGTCGGGGACAATGGGGGCACTCCGCGTATTCATACTTTGTTATAAGGTCTGCTACCCTTGCTACATGTCACCTGTGTTATCTGACCTTACAAATCTAGAAGGTGTGGTGATGGAGTTGACACGTCTACAAATATCCCGTGTCTGGGTCAGACAGGTGGCGGAAATCAGTTGTGATTATGTGTAGGCCGGCAATGTACGACCAGCAGCTAGTCATAAGGCCAAAACGTGTATAATCATTGTACGGGGATGGCTCATAAGGGCATGTCTGTAGTACTGCACAAGGATATAGTTTTATACACACACACACACACACACACACACACACACACACACACAGAAACAGAATTGGCTGCTGTGAGATGAGAACCCATACCTATCTACTGTTACACACTATAGCTTGCAGTACTTAGGGCATACGCCATGGTGTTTATGTGATATTACAGTGTCAGCCAGCGCTCTAAAGGTGGATGATATCAGCAGGCCTTGTAGTGGAGGGCAATGTAGAGGCCAGCAGCTTGTCACAGGGTCATAAAATGCATAACCATTGCACAGCGATAGCTCATACGAGCTTGTCCGTAGTGCTGCATGGGGATATATTTAAACACACACACACAGTTGGCTGCTGTGAGATTGGAACCTTTACCTATCTACTGTTGTACACTATAGCTTGCAGTACTTATCGCATGCCCCACGGGTTACATCTGTTGGATATGTGATTGCAGGCACAGTGCTCATGCAGTACGCAAAGTAGCCTTGTGTTAACATGTGTGACCTGTTGAGTGATATTGCTTAGTACTGTTATTGTATCTAGTGTCCTAGCAGTGGGATACCTGTCACTATCTCTGCTATGTGTGTACAGTTAGCAGTATGGCCATATGTGGCTGGTTGCAGGTAGATAAGCAAACATGTGGCCAGAGACAATATGGCCTTTCCAAGGCATGCGTTGAACCATTGTACAGTACAACACCTGCTCACCTGTGTCTGTCTACAAGGTGACATTCCATAGGCACAGGGGTCTGTGGGTGAGTGGATTATGTACTGTTGCAGCCTTGGTTTGGTTCCTTTGGGCAACTGTTATGTGATGTGTGAGCAAAGATAACCTTAACATTCCAAGGGTATATGGGGAAAGCCATACATCCCCATATATATATATATATATATGTTTGTGTATAACAGGAATATGTCTATAAATGTTGCTGTCTGTATACGTACAGATGTATTTCCACACAGCAGGTCTTTGTGAGGAAGAGGCAACAGAATTGTGCTGAAGTTAGCTAAGTGTTAGAGCATGCCCAGTGGGACTGTCAGTACTTACAAGGTGACTCCAAGCCAGAGCTACCTGCACTCCAAGCCAGGATTTTGTGTGTTGCAGACATTGGCAGCTGTACCTCTTTCGAATGTAATAATGTAATTGACAGGATCCAAACCTGAGTGGGGCACCCCCAGCACTTCCCTGACATTGTCCACTGCATTCCCCAGCTGTGTGCTGTAATTAATGTGTGACTGGGGTACATACTGTAATATAACACCACATACAGGGTGACAGTCTGTATGCCTCTCACTGTACATGTTTTTTCAGAATGTCCAGCATTTGACCCCATGTGTCTGGTCTGTTCCTCATACATTTGCAAAGTTCCTGTAAAATGTTGTGTAATGCAGTAAGTGAATAGTACTAACTACAGATAAACATTTAAATGTTGGACTTTATATCTTTCAGATATTCTATTGTGATGCAAACCGCTTTTATACTAGCCACCTTCTAGGTTAATCAGAGCATCTGAATGTCTGCCTCTAGTTTTGGCCCTTTGTCCCCCCACTCTCTCTGGCTTTGCCAGGTTTCATGCAGTAACAGATTGAGGGGTATGACAGTCTGGGGGAACACCAGCGTATGACTACCTCACATGCAAAAGATGTGGATACTGACAGATTCAAACCATCAGCCTCATCACCCATGCTAATGTCCCTAGCCTACTGAGCCACACAGGCTGCCAAGCAGGGATGTGTCATTAATCACACAATCAACAGCATACAGACATACACTGTCACCCTTGCATTATGTGAGACATAAAACGTGTGGCCAAGTTCTATGTCACAGCCCTGGAATTGTCTGGTCTGTTGATATATCATTGCAGATTTACTGTTACAGCAGATGTATGGGTACACTGATGTGTTGGGGGTGGGGGATGACCAGTCCATGCTCTGCTGGCATAGACAGTTGTGCAGCTGTCATGTGACCCCACTGTTTGCCATCTCCCTTGAATAATGTAATGAATTTTTCAGACGTGTTGCTTAGTGCATATTATGGAGCACATATTATTGGACAGAGGGGTACCTGTTGTCCCAGGTGGCTGTTAGATATCTGCAAGTAGCCCAGTAGCCCACTATATTTCCTTGCATACATGCAACAGGTCCATACATATGCTACCATATTCTAGTACCCCTTACAGATGGTGAATACGTGAGTGACTTACCCTGTAAATCAAGCAGTTGACAGACCTGCTTGCGGCAGACTCTGTCTGATGCATGCAGTACACAGCCAGTACATGGTTAGGTACAGGTTGTGTGGGCTGGCATAATTTTTACTAATATGTATGCGAGTCGCAGTAAGGTGTCAGTTCCTAGGGCCCTAGGTTGTCAGTGCATGTACTATGCGTTGTCTCTTGGCCAAGGCCAGGGCATACTGGGCATGCCTATGTCTGTCTACAGGGACAACCTCAGGGATTTTCCCTTTGGAGTCCCCTTGTGGGTGTGGCTGTGGTTACCTAGGCAGTGGTGGGGGGCTGTATATCCCTTCTCTTTACTATTCCTGCTGCAGCTGTTTCCATAGGATCATATTGTGTAGCATGGCACATACTGTGAACGTCTGGCCACATGTAGCTGGAGAGTACTGCAGGGGTCCACCAGATATATCGAGGCACCGGAACCGTGACTTCAGCAGAACACACGCTCTGTGTTCCTAGTTTGTGCATGTGCCTCATGATGACATTCTTCCATGGGTGGGTGCGCATATGTTCTTCGTGTTTCACTGTTGCAGTCATCACCTGTGGGTTATCCCTGCTGTGCTAGCCCTCTGCTGGCCTGAATACCAGAGTCAGTTTTTCTGCATCTGCTGCTGTTGCTTGCTGACTGACATCAGGGCGTCAGTGCTATAAAGCAAAGCAGCCGCTGCCATTACGTCATTCTTTCTTGTCGAGGAGCCCGAAGCAGAAGCAGTTTTCAAGTGCCGGTTGGCCGCTACCTGAATTTTTGTTTATGAATTGAATAATCCTGAAGTCTTCTAAAGCTAAGTACCCCGTTGGGGATCTTTTTTTCTTGCTCTAACCGATGTCAGGAAAAGTTAACAATTGTCTTGCCTGTGGAAAGCAAATACCACACAGAGATTTTCATTCTTATTGCATCCCCTGTTTAGGGCCAGACCACAATATAACTCTGTCAGTTTTGTGCCTTGTTCAACACCCGAACTATTCATCGTCGGGCTATCTTTGTTGCTAAATTCTTCCTCTCTTGATCTCCGTATTCCAAAATGGCTTTGGTAAGCCATCCGACTACGGATATTCCAAAGAAACGCAAGGAAAAAGACAGACAGACCGCATGGGTCCAAAACTGCCGACAACGCTTCCGTTAAGCTAGTCGCCAGTTCGCTGGTAACTCAGTGAGGCACTTTTGCAGCCCCTGATGCCCATTTCTATGGATTTGCAGGCCTCTACCAAGACCCATTCGGAGTCCGGTATGCCGCGAGATTCTTCTCTGACTATGGAACCCGCGGATGTCTCTACCTTGGATGGGTCCAGAGCCGCTGTGCAGGCACCAGCTTCTGAGGCAGTTCTTCACACTACCGATGTTCGACTCAAACCAACGACTTTTTTATCTAAAACTACCGAGTTTCTTAGGCCAAGAGTACGCGCTACACCTAGAAAACCGACGATCAAAGTGCATGCACCTACTCCCATGCCTCAACGACAAATGCTTAGATTGACAGAAGACCTTATTACGCTGATTAGGGGAAGTCAGCCTTCCCCTGCCAAGAGGAAAAGAAACCAGTCCTTTGCAGCTTCAACAGACCAGGAGTCCGATGGCTGAGGTATCTGATTATGAAGACATGCCCTTATCTGCTTATGAGGATTCAGATGCAGAGGAATCCATTCCCTCTGCCTCACCTCCAGAGGATTTTTCTTTTGGTGAAACCTTACATAACTTGAGATCATTTCTATTGGGAATGCCAAGACTATCCTCAGTCCAAAAAGAGACTTGAGGAATTCCTAGATTTGCCACAGCACAGACCAATCCTCCCTGTCCTGAAGGTTGTTGATGAATTTATTTCTGGAATCCAGTCTTACTCCTGACACTTTACCTCTTGCCCCTAGGAAACCAGACATGTACTACAGAGTACCTGACACTCACAAATTTCTTTTCAAAAATCCTACTGCTGACTCATAGATCGTTTCCCAGGGTCCCAAAGGTATCAAGACAACTACAGCCAAGAATCCCACCCCTTCGGACAGGGATTCCAGAACTTTGGACAGATTGGGTAAGAAGGTATATACCTTTGCTACTCTTGCTATTAGGGCATTAAATTGTCAGGTTCACATGCTGAAGTGTGAGCAACATATTATGGAAGTTATTAAACAAAAAGTGGCAACCTTTACAGACTGTGCAGAAAATAAGGAATTGCAGGAGCTTATGCACTCTGCAAGCCAAGTCTGCAAACATACTTTGCAGTGTGGCTTTGATGCTCTAGAGCCATCTTGCCGGGCAGCAGTCACTGGTTATGTACTGAGAAGACATGCTTGTCTCAAGGAGCAGACCTTGCCAGACCATGTCAAATCAAAGTTTTTAGATACTCTTTTCTACAAGGACAGTTTGTTTGGTACCAAAGCAGAAGAGGTTCTTAAAAAGATGGGCAAAAAGTATAAGTCTATGCCGACTGTTAAAGAATTCTTACAAATGCAACCCCCTAGAATTCAGTAGGCATTGCCCTTCCAAACACTGGTCCTTTCCAGCCCCCTCTCGGCCATCTCAAACCAGGCCCAAGGGAAACAGATCACCCAGATTACAGTCTGAGGGTATGCAGAGATCTAAGCAATGGAGTGCACCACCCCCAAAGCAGGGAGTGGTAAGCCACCTCCTTACGGAAAAAAAAAATCACAATGACTTCTCCACTCTACACCTCTGTTCAATTGCTTTTGCCCCTAGGAGGAAAACTTGCCCTTCATGCAAAAAACTGGATGGCCATCACACAAGACCAATGGGTCTTCAACATTGTATCCCAGGGGGTACAAATTTTACTTCCACTCACTGCAAACCCCAAGAGGGTTCCCAGACCTTCCTCCAAACCAGTGGGCAGAGGCTCAAAACCAAGTTCTATCCTTGCACTCCATCAGAGCTATTCAGCCAGTTCCAGTGGAACAGATAGGTCAAGGATTCTATTCCAGACTCTTCCTGTTACCCAGAAAAGAGGGCTCTTGGTGCCCAATCCTGGATCTTTCCATTCTCAACACCTTCCTGGTGGTACCAAAATTCAAAATGTTTACCCTGCAACAGCTTCTACCAATGCTAACCAAGGATGCCTGGTTAGTCACCCTAGACTTAAAAGAAGCCTGTCTGCACATCCCTGTAAGGGAGTCATGTGGGAAGTATCACATTTCAGGGCCGGATCTATACAATATCAGTTCTCTGCACTTCCCTTTGACTTATCCACTGTGCCCAGAGTATTCACAAAATGCCTGGCTCCAGCCATTGCATACTGCAGGCAGAGAAATATCCAAATTTACCAGTACTTGAACGACTGCCTGATTCAGGCAGACAGTCAGGAATTGCTGTTGCAGCACCTGACATTTGTGAAAAACCTCCTCACTTCCCTGGGGTACACCATAAATGAAAAGAAATCAAAACTGGTACCCAGACTCAAAGGATTGTATTCCTGGGAGCAAGCTTGGACACAACATCCCAGATGGCATTCCTCACTTTAGGAAAAACAAATCTGTCTGACAGCCTACTTCAAACAAATGGCCACCAGAACCCAGCTATTCGCAAGAAAAATACTGCAAGCCCTAGGGCTCATGGCCTCATGTATACTACTAATTCCATATGCAAGACTGCATATGAGGAAACTTCAGTGGTACTTAAAAAGTCTTTGGTGCCAACATTCTCAGGACCTGGAAACAGTCATTCCTATCGTACCCTGTCTAAGGACAGAATTTCTTTGGTGGGCAGAAGCATGCAACCTCAACAAGGGACTGCCCTTTACTCGACCCCAAGCCGATCAGACCCTAACCACAGATGCATCAGACTCTGCCTGGGGGGCACACATGGACGGCAAATGCATTCAGGGGCACTGAAGCCCAAGTCAAATTCATCTGCACATCAACCAAAAAGAGATGCTAGCTGTGCAGAATGCCCTGATAGCTTTTAGATCCCTAATCTCTACATGACAACTTCTAATAAAAACAGACAACACCACAGTTATGTGGTACATCAACAAGCAGGGGGGAGCACATTCCTACCCACTCTGCAGGCTAGCCATAGCTCTGTGGAAGACGGCATTGGACATGCAAGTCCATCTGCAAGCTCAGTTCCAGCCAGCTATGCAAAATTCACTGGCAGACCAGTTAAGCAGAAATCCCATAGACCCACACGAGTGGCAGTTAGAGCCCAGCACCTTCAACCTTCTGATTCAGAAATGGGGGACCCCAGAGGTGGACCATTTTGCCTCCCCCTACAACCACCAGCTCAGCAGATTCTGCACCAGGAACCATCACAGCAGGGTTTGGAAAGTGGATTCCCTATCCTTTCAGTGGGTAAATCTCTCAGTTTATGCATTTCTACCTCTGCCCCCTTCTCTCAAGTGTATTAATCAAAATAAGACAGGACAGACTGAGGACAATTCTGATTGCCCCGGACTGGCCACGCGAGCACTGCTACCCACTCCTGCGCAGCCTGACATCGGTGCCATCATGGCATTAAATCCGAACCCTACCCTGCTCTCTCAGCAGGAGGGGCAGATTTTGCATCCGCAACTGCAAACCCTAAAGCTTGCAGCCTGGCTTATGCCTTGAATCCTATCCCAACAGCTCTAAGCAAACAGGTGCTGGATGTCATTCTTGAAGCCAGAAGACCCAGTACTAGGAAATTCTATGCGGATAAGTGGAAATGATACTGCTCATGGAGCTTAGCTAAAGGAGAGGACACAGCTCTGCCCTCCCTCCTTTAATTTTGGATTACTTAGCAGATCTACTCCACAGTGGCCTGTCCTTCTCTTCCATTAAGATTCATGCCTCAGCCATTTCAGCTCATTACAACACTGAGCCACCTCTCTTCTTGCACCCTCTTATCAAACAGTTCCTGAGAGGGGCAAACAACTTAAGGTCACCAAGAAGAGCACCCACCCCTGCTTGGGACCTTAACTTCATACTGGAAAAGCTCACATTTCCACCCTTTGAGCCTGCAGCATCAGCAGGCTTAAAGTTCCTCTCTTGGAAAACAGCATTGCTTCAGCCATCACTTCTGCTAGAAGAGTGTCTGAGCTACAAGCATATATGGCTGTGGAACCCTTCATTATTTTCCATGCTGACAAGGTCTCCCTCAGGGCAAACCCCTTATTTTATGCCTAAAGTGGTGTCCAGTGTGGCTCTGTCAATCCATACATTTGCCAACCTTTTTTCCTTAATCCTCAAAGTAAAGGGGAAAGGATCTTGCACTTCTTGGATGTGCACAGACAGCTCAGGTTTTCCCTGGATAGGACTAAGGCCTTCAGAAAATCAGACCAGCAATTAGTCAGCTTTGCAACAGGGGCAGAGGGCAAGGCCATTTCTAAGCAAACTGTATCTAAAAGGATAGCACATAGCATCCATTTCTGCTACAAGCACCATGGGAAACCAACCCCGCAGGGGTCAGAACCCACTTCACTGGGGCAACACCTACCTCTACTGCATTTCTCAGGGGAGTCCCTACCAGGGACATCCTGGAAGCTGCTACCTGGAGTTCAGTGCACACTTTCACCAAGCACCACCATTTGCCTATCTTCTCCAAATCCAGGGCAGGCTTTGCAACAGCAGTCCTGCAGGGCATTATAGCCAGCCCTAACTCTTCCTGACTTGCCTTCACCCTTCAGCTTTGGGAATCCACCCAAGTGTGATGACTGCAACAGTGAAACACGAAGAACATAGTACAATTGTATACACTTACCATAAATGTAGATGTTTGAGTTTATTCACTGCTGCAGTCCTGGTTTCCCTCCCTCCAACCCCCCTTGTTTCTCTCTCTCTAGTCCTTTACCCCCCCCTTTTTTTCAGGGGCATGGGTATTGGTATTTATTTTTTACTGGTTGCGTTTTCCTCCACCATAACTTAGCTCCCTTTTGGGTGGCTCCTGACATTTGGGGCAAGGAAAACTGATGTAATGGTGTCTGCTGCCTGTTTTTATACCCCTGACGACCTGCCGTCAGTCCTGGAGCGACAGCAACTGACGCGGAAATACTAAGTCTCTGGTATTCGGGCCGACTGAGGGCTACCTGCAGGCAGATAACCCAAGTGTGATGACTGCAACAGTGAATAGACTCGGAACATCTACATTTATGGTAAGTGTACACAACTGTACTTTCCTCTCCTGGAAGACTGCTTTTCTCCTAGCTATCACCTCAGCTAGAAGGGTTTCTGAACTTTAGGCACTGATGGCCGTTGAGCCCTTCATCATTTTCCATGCAGGCAGGGTTTCCCTGAGGGCTAACCCCACCTTTATGCGTAAGGTGGTATCTAATGTGACTCTCAACCAAGCCATACATCTACCTACTTTCTTTCCTAACCCTCAAAACAAGGGGGAAAGAATTTTGCACTTACTAGACGTGCACAGACCGCTCAGATGCTATCTGGACCATACTAAACCCTTCAGGGAAAACAGACCAACTACTTGTCAGCTTTGCCCCAGGGCAGAGGGGAAGCCCATTTCCAAGCAAACCATTTCCAAATAGGTATCACACTGTATTCATTTCTGCTACAGATTACATGGGAACACCCCCCAAATTTATTCAAACCCATTTCGCTAGGGCAGCCTCCACTTCCACAGTATTCCTCAGAGGAGTTCCCACCAGGGACATCCTGGAAGCTGCCACCGGGACTTCTGTCCATACCTTTACCAAACATTACCACCTAACTCTATTTTCTAAGGCTAGGGCAGAGTTTGCCTCTGCAGTTGTGCAGGGTCTGCTGACCCAAGCCTAGGTCTCTGACTAATCCTACCACCCTTCTCCTCAGCTTTGGGAATCCTCCCACAGGTGATGACTGCAACAGTGAAACTTGAAGAATATAGTACAGTTGTGTACACTTTACCATAAATGTAGATGTTCGAGTGTATTTACTGTTGCAGTCCTGGTTTCCCTCCCTCCTTCCCCCTTATCTTCTTTCTTTAGGGAGACATAAGCTTCTCTAGGTGGCTTTTAGCCACCAGGACCTCTTTAACATATTACTTGGGCTTTTGACTGGTTAGGGCAAGAAAAACTGACGTAATGGCGTCTGCTGCCTTGCTTTATAGCACTGATGGTAAGTGTGCACAACTGTACTTTCTGATGGGTGTCATCATCCACGGTTCCATTGTGTAGCCAGCATCCCCCAGTAAGTGGCCATGTGGGATGTCCCCCCTAGCAAACATCTGATACGGCTGTGATGCATGCCAGATGTGGAAGCTGTGATAACTGCCAGGACTGCTAGCACACGCATTCATGATAATGTCCTGGGAATTGCACACAACCTGGCAGTTGATGGAGTGCTACCCCTTGTGGATGACATAGATTCTTCCCACCTTTACAAGAGTGCAATCTATGGCACCCAGTACCTTAAAGTAGTGTGCTACATTGTACAAGCGTTGCGCACTGTGGCCCTCATCTCAGGGATGAGAGGAAAATAAATGTGCTCACTGGCATGTGGTAGCAATGCATCCAGGAACTGGTGGAGTACCTTAGATGCTGATGCCTGTGAGACTCCCTTCCCCCCCATCATGTCCCCATTTGGTCTTTGAAAAGTATCCTAAGAGCTACGCATACTTCTGTTTGCACTGGGATGGGTTCCCCTCTTTTGGTTCTGGGTCTGAGTTGAGGTCGGCAGAGCTCAGTGAGTTCTTGTAGTATGTCCCTGTCCACCCTGTAGCGCTCTACAATCTCCAGTTCATGTAGCTCCTGGAAGGTTACCCTGGGCCTGAACACTCTTCTGCTTCTCAGTTTAGGCCTATGGTCAGCAGCAGCATTGACCTCAGCATCTAGCGCATAGATATGTAGCAGACCTGCAGTAGCCCCTAACATTCCTTCAGTTAAAACTCCCGAGTCTGTACTCCACTGGTGCAGAGTATGGGGGTGATATCAGATTGTAGGGTGTACACAACCATTATTGTGTCTGCTGTAGGTGCAGCCTTTGTGATTGGCTACCTATGGTGCATTCCACATGTCAAGTACATCATTAAGGACTGTTAATGGCCCTAGTTTAGGTGAAACAGGGGTCATCAGTAATTAAGATATTATTGGCTTTCTCAGCCAATTGTTTTGGACAGCCTTCCTTGCTCAGCACTGCATCATGCTGCGGAAACGCATGCTGCGAAGGTAAACAGCGCTCAGCACTTGGTGTACATACCCCCATGAAAGGTCACACTAAGCACAGCAGCGCGCCATGCAAACATGATGAAACACACACCCCAATAGTAAACAAAGCTTAGCAGACACTTTACACACATCCCTGCTCAGCAGAGCTCCGCGCCATGCAAATAGGCACCACCGAGGTCCAGTGAGCTTACAAGTCCTCAGACATACACCCCCTTTGCTGTCAGCTACCTCTTCTGTGAACACCAACATGGTTCTGGTAGAACAAATCTGTTAGAGAAAAAAATATAAAAAATAAACGTACAATAAGCTGGTTGTATCAATGTGTACACCCTTAAACTAATACATTGCTGAAGCACCTTTTGATTTAATTACAGCATTCGGTCTTCTTGGGTAGGAGTCTGTCAGCATGACGCATCTTGACTTGGCAATATTTGCACACTCTTCCTTGCAAAAGTGCTCCAAATCTGTCAGATTGCGAGGGCAGCTGTTGCGCACAGCACCCCACAGATTTTCTATTGGATTTAGATCTGGGCTGTGGCTGGGTCATTCCAATACTTTAATTTTCTTCTGGCGAAGCCATTCTTTTGTTGATTTGGATCTTTGTTTGGGGTCATTGTCGTGATGACAGGTGAAATTCCTCTTCATCTTTAGCTTTCTAGCAGACACCTGAAGGTTTTGGGCCAAAAGTAACTGGTATTTGGAACTGTTCATAATTCCCTCCAACTTAACTAAAGCCTCAGTTCCAGCTGAAGAAAAGCAACCCCAAAGCATGATACAGCCACCACTATGCTTCACCATGTGAATGGTGTTCTTTTGGTGATGCCAAATGTTGTTTTTGCACCAAATGCACCTTTTGGAATTGTGGCCAAAAAGTTAAACCTTGGTCTCATCAGACTATAACATATTTTTCCACTTGCTTTTGGGAGTCTTGATGTGTCGTTTTGCAAACTTTAGCCGGGCCTGGATGTTTTTCTGTGTAAGAAAAGTCTTCCGTCTTGCAATCCTACACCATAGTCCAGACATATGGAGAATATGTGAGATTGTCACATGTAGAACACACCCAGTACTTGCCAGAAATTCCTGCAGCTCCTTCAGTGTTGCTGTAGGTCTCTTGGCAGCCTCCCTGACCAGTTTTTATCTTGTCTTTTCATCAATTTTGGAGGGACATCCAGTTCTTTGCAGCTGTTTCCCATATTTTCTCCACTTTTTGATGACTTCTTCACTGTGTTCCATGGTATATCCAATGCTGTGGAAATCTTTTTGTACCCTTCTCCTGACTAATACCTTTCAACCATGAGATCCTTTTGCTGCTTTGTAAGCTCTCTGCGAACCATGGCTTTTGCTATAGCAGGTATTTAAGTAAATGTCAGGAAAGTCATACTAGGACAGCTGAACTTTATTTGGGGTTAATCAGAGTCTCTTTAATTGATGGCAGGTGTGAACCCAAGAAGACTAAATGCTGTAATTAAATCAAAAGGTGCTTCAACAAAGTATTAGTTTAAGGTTGTGCACACTTATGCAACCAGCTTATTGTACGTTTTTTATTTTTTATATTTTTCCCCTGAACAATTTGTTTTTCAATTGAATTGTACAGGTTATAGGTCACATTAAAGGTGGGAAAAGTTTTGAAATGATTTATTGTGGTTTCATTTTTTATATCACAAAAAAATGGCATTTTAACAGGGGTGTGTATACTTTTTATATCCACTGTACATGTTGTATTCCATAACTGCAGTCTATGCAGATAGACTTGATGTTATCTATTGTCCTTGCAGTTTTCACAACTTGGCACATTATCAATGTTAATATCACATTTACTCTCCTTTGTTACAGTGGTGCATTGTGTTCCTCTCACATCCATTGTTAGCATGTCTGTTTTTAGTTATATGAATGGGTCAAGAACTGTGAACAGGAGTAAATATTACATTAGTGTGGCAGTATAAATGCTTACAGTGTTTGTGACATAATCACACTTGACTGCATAAAATTAGTACATTTTCGCCATTTACCCTACCCTGTTATGTCTGCTCTATTAACATGGTATTCTGTGTACATTCTCCCCATTTGACATCTTCTGCATCTTATTTCTCGTAATCAACTTGCTTTTACTTTATATAAGCTGTCCAGTGCATGCTCACAGAATAGGTTTGCTTATAGTCAAGCTGTTTAGTTTACATTGTGTGCTCATGCTTCCTTGCACCTTTTCAGTACCGCCAACACTGCTACTGGCCATGAAACATTGCTTGTAAATGTGGAAGTGTGATGAGCAACATGCATATTCAATCCCACAATTGAATCCTTGGGTGGCAAAAGTAAGGGTACCTTTTGGGCTATGCTTTATATAGGCCCTAGGGCCAATAGCCTAGTACCTACCTATGAATAAGCATTGCTGCTCATCATTCTAACACGCTCTATATGATTGTTAATGAATCTCAGGGTATATCTTCTGCTTCTGCCACAGAGGGCACTTCATTTGGTGATACACTATGCAGAATGAAGTATCATTTTAAATGGGATGTTAAAGAAATTTCAGATGCCCAGAAGTGCTTTATTGGTCTTCTGGACCTAGAGACCCCCAGCTAGTGAATGTCCCTCTTATGTTAGGAGTGTTAGATGACACTTTCCTTGCTCCCTGCTTGGAACAAGACTTCCATCTCCCTGTTCCAGAAAGGCCTGGCTGCTTCTACAGAGTCCAGGACTTTCACAGTTTTTATATAGGAGAACCATGTGGCTGATTGAGTAATGGTGTATGTGGATATCTGGTTCAATAGAAGGGTTCCAGTCCGTAGTAACCTTTGCAGTGACCAGGAAAGTAGGATTTTTGGTCCATTTGGTAGCTGCTCTGATGCAGTAGAGTGATAAAGCCCTGACTACAACCCAGGCAACCTGGGATAGATTAGCAGCTTGGCCAACTGGCAAAGTGGCAGGGAGGGATTGTTGTTGCCATCCAAGGGTGGTGAGTTGACCTATTGACACTTACCATGACAATCCTTGGTGGAGGCTGGGAAAGTCACATTGTTAGGTGTTCCTAAAGATGGTATAGGGTGAATACTTGGCTGAGCTGCTGTGGAGGTGGGGCATTACACCACATGTCTCCATTACATGCTCGACCCCAGGCTTAACCATTAGGTCCACAGGGGAGGGGGGTAGAAACAGGTAGGTGTCCTTCTATTCTCGTGTTGCAGTATTCATTACAGTAGGGAGGTTGCTGCCTTAAGCGACGGCATCCGGCCAGTATACCAAAGTCTTTGGAACAGGAGGGTACTTGTGACGTCCTATGTCAGAGCCATAAACTGACATAGGCTATAAAGGTGACATCTACACGTACCCTCTTCAGAATTTTTCCGCAGTGAACGTCAGACTCCTATTTGCCAATTCTGGAAGCAGATCGCTCATTTTTCAGACTGCTACAGTCAGTCGCTACAGATAAGTACCTTGTTGCATTTTCTTTGTCTTTTGCTAGTTTCTCAGACATGTATGTCCACTAGAAAGAGGAGGTGTGCTTGTGGGAGACAAATTCCTCACAAGGACACACACGAAAAGTGTGTTTTCTGTTTAGGCGAGCCCATGACAATACATCCTACCCCGTTTGTAAATCCTTTGTCCCCAAGACTCTGCGCAGCCATCTGGCCATGTTAAAACTATACTTAGAAAATCAAAGGCTACAGTGTCTCGCGCTCAGTATGGATAGTGGGGTCCATATAACAAAGCTTCCAGTTTCTCAGTTTTTGTATTATTTTCTTTTTAGTCTCTTCCCACATATCCTTAGCTGCCAAAACATAGTAATTTCCAATCCATACTCCTAAATGCTTCATTTTATTATGTCCCTATAAATATGGATACTGTTGGACCAATTCATGTGTGGGTACATCATTTACAGCTATTGCATTTGCTTTAGCTTCATTAAGTTTGTATACGAAGAAGATTTTTAACTGTCTTAAAATATTCCACAACACTGTAATGTTCCTTTCTGGTTTTGGATATATAAAATAACATCATCTGCAAATAAAGCCAGCTTTTCCTGACTACCATACCAGTTATAGCCTTGAATTTCTGCGTCCCTTATTTTCTTTGCCAGTGGTTCTAAATATAATGCAAACAGCAAAGGGGAAAGAGGACAATCCTGCCTGGTTCCTCAAGCATAAGTTATCGGAGAAGATCCCACCCACTTTAATTTTCACCTCCGATCCCTCATGTATACTCCTAATCAGCCTTTTAATTGTAACAGGAAAAGCAAATGCTTCCATCACCCTGCTCATGAAGTCCCAGTCTACTCTGTCAAATGCTTTCTCTGCATCAAGACCCACCAGTAACAGTGGTATTTTCTTATATTCTGCTTCCCTCTGGATCATCATTGTTCTGTTAGTATTGTCAGATGTTTGCCTCCTCTCCACAAAACCACACTGATCCATATCTATCAATTTTGGTATCATCTTTGCCATTCTTTTAGCCATTATAGATAACACTTTATAATCATGGTTTTATATTGAAAGGGGCCTGTATGAAGCTGGATCCTATGGATCTTTACCCTCTTTAGGTATTACCATTACCACTGCTTTCTTTCAGGATGCTGGTACTTCTCCTCTTAAAATACTGTTAAACAAAACTTTCCAGATCTTTATAGGTTTTTTCCCCTCCTAGCTTCTAAACTTCCACAAGAATACCATCTATTCCTGGGGACTTTCTAGTAGATTGGTTATACATAGCCATTTGTATGTCATCTCTTCCTATCCTGTTAGTAATTGAGCCTCATCTACCTCTAACCTTGGCATATTTAATTCTTCCTGAAACATTTATTTATTTATTTATTTTATTATTTATTTGTAGTTTGTTTGCCAGGATAGTCCATTGGGCCATGAGGAGCCCGTTTTCAATGGAGTCTTAGGGAGAAAAGCTCCAGAAGAAGTACAAATATTACAATTTGCAAAATTACAAAAATTACAAGTACGTTTGAATTTGAAAAATGCAAAGTAATAAAGTTACAGAAAAATTGGCATTTGCAGGAGCAAATTAGTCCAATGCATTTAAGAAAAAATTCATTACAAACGAATTAAGTTCCAGAAAATATGCTAATGCATATAATTTGTTGCTAGGCATTATAAGACTATAGGTGGTTGTTCATGGATAAGTTAGCTTGTAGAGAGTGACTATTGTCAGGGAATATGTTCTTCGTATTTCACTGTTGCAGTCATCACATTTGGGTTATCTGGCTGCAGGTAGCCCTCAGCCGGCCTGAATACCAGAGTATTGGATTCCTGCATCGGATGCTGTCTCTTCTTCCATGACGCCAGGTCATCAGGGGTATAAAACATGCAGCCGGCGCCATTACATTACTCTTTCTTGCCATGCGTTGCCCGAAGCAGAAGCAGTTCGCAAGTGTCGGTAGGCCAACTCCTGAAATTTTCATTTTCGAGTTTCAGAACCAAAGTCTTCAAAAAAGCTAAGTACCCCATTGGGGATCCTTTTTCTTGCTCTTAACCGATGTCAGTAAATTTAACAATTGTCTTACCTGTGGAAAGCAAATGCCTCAAAGATTTTCATTTGTACTGCATTCCTTGCTTAGGCCCAGACCATGACGTCCCTTGCTGTCAGTTTTGTGCCTTGTTCAACCCCTGAACTATTCATCGTTGGTCAATATTTACAGCAAATTATTTTGGTATTTGGTATAACTATCCAGAAATGGCTTCAGTAAGCCATCCGACCACCGATATTCTGAAAAAACGTAAGGATAAAGACAGAGACGGACCGCATAGGTCCAAAACTGCCAATGACGCTTCCGTTAAGCTAGTCGCCAGTCCGCCGGTACTCAGTGAGGCGCTTTCACAGCCCCTATTACCTGCTACTTTAGATTCCCAGGCCTCTACTGAGACCCATTCTGATTCTGATATGCCGCGAGATGCTTCTTCGACTTTGGAACCTGCGGATGTCGCTACCTTGGATGGTTCCGGTGCAGCTTTGCAGGCACCGGCTTCTGAGGGTATATTCAGGCCTACAGACATGCATTTTAAACTGAAGCCATCTTTTTCATCCAGGCCTAAAACTCGACCCACGCCTAGAAAACCGAAGTCCAAACCACATGCTCAGGCCCATATGCCTAAAAAACAAATGCTTAGAATGGCTGAAGACCTTATTACTTTAATTAGGGGAAGCCAGCCTTCCCCCTCTAAGAGACCTAGAACTGATTTTCTTTCTGATTCTTCTGATCAGGAATCTGATATTTATGTTTCTTCTGATTACCAGGATTTGCTCTTATCTACCTATGAGGATTCTGATGCAGGGGATTCCATTCCTTCTGCTTCCTCTCCAGAAGATTTTTCTTTTGGTGAAACCTTGCACACTCTTAGGGAGCATTTCCTCTGGGAAAGCCAGGATTACTCTGACTCCAAAAAGAGGCTTACTCCCTCAACACAGGCCTTTAGCTATCCCTCCTGTTCTGGACATTGTAGATGATGCCGCCTTGGAATCTAGCCTTTCCCCAGACACTTTACCTCCAGCTCCCAGAAAACCAGACTGGTATTACAGAGTACCTGACTCTCACAAGTTCCTCTTCAAGAATCCTACTGCTGATCCAGAGACCATTCCTGACTCTCACAAGTTCCTCTTCAAGAATCCTACTGCTGATCCAGAGACCATTTCCCAAGGACCAAAGGGCATTAATGCTACTGCTGCCAAAAACCTTACCCCTTCTGATAGAGATTCTAGAGCCTTGGACAGATGGGGGAAGAAGGTATATACTTCTGCTACTTTGGCCATTAGGGCTTTAAACTGCCAGTTTCATATGTTAAAGTACCAGCAGCATATTATGGGACTACCTAAACAGAAAATTATGTTGATTCCTGACTGTGCTGAACACAAAGAATTACAGGATTTAATGCATTCTGCAGAACAAGTTGGTAAACATACTTTGCAATGTGGTTTTGACTCTTTAGAAGCATCTTGAAGGGCTGCTGTCACTGGGTCTGTACTTAGAAGGCATGCTTGGCTTAAGGAGCAAAACTTTCCAGATCATGTTAAAGCTAAATTACTGGGTGCTCCCTTAAACCAAGACTGCCTGTTTGGCAACAAAGCAGAAGTCCTCAAAAAGATGGTAGGAAAAAGCTAAATCTATGCAAACTGTTAAAGATTTCCTGCAAGTACAGCCTCCCAGATTTAGTAGGCATTGGCCTTTAAAGAATTGGTCCTTTCTAGCCTCTTCCAGGCCTTCTCAGTCCAAACCCAGGAACAGCAGACCACGTAGGTTACAGTCTCAGGCTACGCACAGGCCTAAGCAGTGGGGTGCTCCCACTTCCAAAGCAGGGAGTAGTAAGACACCCCCTATGGCAGGATGGCACAATGACCTAACCTTAACCCTTCCAAGCCCTGCTCAGCTGCCTGCTCCCTTAGGAGGAAAGCTTGCCCTGCATTCAAAAAACTGGGAACTCTACCCAGGACAAATGGATTTTGAATGTAGTTTTCCAAGGATACAGATTCCACTTCCACACCCTACCAACCCCAAACAGTTGGCCAGACCTACCCCCAAATTAGTAGGCAGAGGCTCAACAGCAGGATGTTCTTCCTGTTTCACTGTTGCAGTCATTACATTTGGGTAATCTGCTGGCAGGTTACCCTCAGTTGGCCTGATTAACAAAGTCTTGGGTCCTGCGTCGGTTGCTGTCCCTTCTTCCATGACGTCAGGTCGTCAGGGGTATAAAACATGAAGCCGACGTCATTACATCAGTCTTTCGTGTCACGCGGTGCCCGAAGCAGAAGCAGTTCGCAAGTGCCGGTCGGCCACCCCCTGAAATTTTCGTTTTCGAGTTTCAGAACCGAAGTCTTCAACTAAAAGCTAAGTACCCCATTGGGGAAACTTTTTCTTGCTCCTTACCAATGTCAGTAAAAGTTAATAATTGCATTACTTGTGGGAAGCAAATACCTCATAAGGATTTTCATTTGTACTGTATTTCTTGCCTAGGCCCTGATCATAACGTACCTTGCTGTCAGTTTTATGCTAGATTTAATCAACGCGCTATTAAACGTCGGTACATTTTTGCTTCTAAATATTTTGGCTCATGATTTAACTATCCAGACATGACGTTGGTTAGCAATCCAACTACCGGAATACCTAAAAAACGCAAAGAAAAAGACAGAGACAGGCCGTCGAGGTCGAAAACTGACGACGACGCTTCTCCTAAGCCAGTCACTAGTTCACTGGTACTCAGTGAGGTGCTTTTGCAGCCCCTGATGCCCGCTACTTTTGATTCGCAGGCCTCTACTGAGACCCATTCGGAGTCCGGTATGCCGTGAGATGCTTTAAGTATTGAAGCCGCGGATGTCTCTACCTTAGATGGGTCCAGAGCCGCTGAGCAGGCACCGGCTTCTGAGGGTGTTTTCAGGCCTAAAGATTTGTATATTAAACCGATGCCATCTTCAAAACTAAGGCCAAAATCTACTTCTATGTCTACAAAAACGATGCTTGGGCCACGTGTGCAGGCCCCTATGCCTAAAAAACAAATTATCAAAATGGCTGAAGATTTAATTACCTTGATCAGGGGTAGTCAACCCCCGCCTGCTAAGAGGCCTAGGTAAGACATTGATTATGTGTCTTCTGATCAGGATTCTATTTCTTCTGATTCTTCTGTTGAACACTATTTATCTATACCTACTTATGAGGACTCTGGTGCAGAAGATTCCATTCCTCCTTCTTCTCCCCCTGAGGATTTCTCTTTTGGGGAAACTTTACATACCTTAAGGGAACATTTCCAACAGGAAAGTCAAGATTTCTCTGAATCTAAAAAGAGACTTGGGGATTTTCGTCTACTTCCTCAACATAGGCCTTTGGCTATACCTCCTGTTCTAGACATTGTTGATGATGGTTTTTCAAAATCTAGTATAACTCTTGCTTCTCTGCCTCTGGCTCATAGTAAGCCAGACAGATACTGCAGGGTTCCTGACTCCCATAAATTCCTTTTCAAAAATCCTACTGCTGATCCTGAAACCATTTCTCAGGGTCCCAAGGGCATTAAGGCCTCTTCAGCTAAAAATCCTATCCCTTTTGATAGAGATTCCAGGGCGCTGAATAGATGGGGTAAGAAGGTTTACACTTCTGCAACTTTGGCAATCAGGGCTTTAAACTGTCAATTTCATATGCTTAAATATCAACAGCATATCATGGGACTACTTAAACAGAAAATGATGTTAATCTCTGACTGTATGGAAAATAAAGATTTTCAGGATTTATTACATTCAGCTGAACAAGTTGGAAAACATACTTTGCAATGTGGTTTTGATTCCTTGGAGGCCACTTGCAGGGCTGTTGTAACCAGATCTGTGCTAAGAAGGCATGCTTGGCTCAAAGAGCAAACTCTGCCTGACTATGTAGCAAAATTGTTGGATGTTCCTTTACAACAGGACCGTCTGTTTAGTAGTAAGGCCGAAGAAGTGTTAAAAAAGATGAAAGATAAAGCTAAATCTATGCAAACTGTGAAAGATTTCTTACAAGTGCAACCTCCAAGATTTAGTAGGCACTGGCCTACTAAGAACTGGTCCTTTCCAGTCCCTTCGAGAGCCACTCAAGTCAAATCCAGACATTCCAAAGGCTCCAGATTTCAGTCACAAGGAACTTTTAGAACAAAACAATGGGGTGGCTCCACCTCCAAATCTGGAAACAACAAGGCACCTCCCTATGGTAAACAGTCTCAATGACTTCCCTCTACAATCACCAAGCACTTACCTTTTAGCTGCCCCTTTGGGGGGAAAACTGGCACTTCATGCACAAAACTGGCAACTTATTACCCAGGACAAATGGGTTTTAAATATAGTATACCAGGGATACAGATTTCTTTTCCACACGTTGCCAATCCCAAACGGATGGCCAGATCTGCCCCCAAATCAGTGGGCAGAAGCCCAGAAACAAGTTCTGTCCCTCATGAACAGGAGGGCTATTCAACCAGTACCAGAAGAGGAAAAGGGACAAGGTTTTTATTCAAGACTCTTCCTAGTACCCAGAAAAGACAAATCATGGCATCCAATTCTGGACTTATCCACTCTAAACATATTTCTGGACATTCCAAAATTCAAGATGCTGACTCTAACAGTTACTACCTATGCTAGGCAAAGATGCCTGGTTGGTAACTCTAGACTTAAAAGAGGCTTACCTGCATATCCCAGTCAGGAAATCTTGCAGAAGATACCTCCGCTTCAAAGCAGGCTACTTGCATTACCAGTTCTCTTCACTGCCTTTTGGCTTATCTTCTGTGTTCAGGGTCTTCACAAAGTGCCTGGCTCCAGTAATTGCATTTTGCAGGCAAAGAAATATTCAAATATATCCATACCTGAACAATTGTCTAATTCAGGCAGAAAACAAGGACATTCTTCTAAAGCATCTGGCGTTTGTAAAAAGGGTTCTAACTTGTCTAGGGTACACCATAAACGAAAATAAATCACAGCTGGTACCCTCTCAAAAAATTACATTCCTGGGTGCAAGCTTGAATACAACTGCCCAGATGACTTGCCTTACGCTAGAAAAGCAAATTCAATTGGTGACTTACTTCAAACAGATGGCTACAAAAACCCTGCTATCTGCAAGACAAATTCTGCAAGCCTTTGGGTTCATGGCCTCCTGCATTCTTCTAATTCCATATGCAAGACTGCATATGAGGAAACTTCAGTGGTACTTAAAAAGTTTATGGAGTCAACATTGTCACAGCGTGGAAACAATGATTCCTATTATACCTTGCCTGCAACTACAGTTCCTATGGTGAGCAGAGACCTGCCACCAAAACAAGGGACTGCCATTCACTCCACCCCCTGCCGCCCAAACCCTAACTACAGACGCATCAGACTATGCTTGGGGGCACATCTGTCAGGAAAGTGCATTCAGGGCAAATGGAGCCCAAGTCAAATTCACCTACATATCAATCAGAAAGAGATGCTAGCTGTACAGAATGCACTGACAGCCTTCAAGGACTACCTTCATCCAGGACAACTAATGATAAAGACAGACAACACCACAGTTATGTGGTACATAAACAAGCAGGGGGGGTACACATTCCTAATCCCTTTGCAGACTAGCCATGGTGTTGTGGAACACGGCCTTGACCTACCAAATACAACTACAAGCTCAATTCCTGCAGGAAAGCTAAATACTCTGGCAGATGAACTAAGCAGAAATCCTATGGACCCACACGAATGGAAACTGGAACCACAAGTTTTCAACATGTTGACATGCAAATGGGGGAGCCCAGACATAGATCTTTTTGCCTCACCCCAGAACTATCAATTGGACAAATTCTCCACAAGAATTCATCACAAAAAAGCTTGGAAAGTGGATGCTCTATCATTCAGCTGGAAAAGCCCATCAGTCTATGTTTTTCCCCCTCTGCCTCTACTCTCCAAAGTTCTACTAAAAGTCAGACAGGACAAACCAAAAATGATTCTGATTGCTCCAGACTGGACTCACCAACACTGGTACCCACTCCTGCGCAATGTGTCACACCTTCCTCCGTGGCACCTGCCTCAGACACCTTACCTACTGTCTCAGCAGAACTACCACATTCTGCACACTTCGCTCCAAACTTTGAATCTTGCAGCGTGGCTAATCAACTAATTTCACCCTTGGCATCCCTCAGCAAACCTGTGATGGATGCCATTTTGGAGGCTAGAAGGCCTAGTACTAGAAAATCTTATGCTGACAAATGGAAAAGATTCTGTGCCTGGAACCAATCACAAGGAATAAGCACAGCAATGCCCAATATTCTTCAGATTCTGCAATACTTAACTGAGATGCTTCACAAGGGCCTATCTTTTTCTTCCATAAAAATCCATGCCTCTGCCATTTCAGCTCATTACAATACAACACAGAGCCTCCCCTCTTCTCTCATCCTCTGCTAAAGCAGTATCTCAGAGGGGCCAAAAATTTAAGACCTCCCAGGAGAGCGCCAACTCCTGCATGGGACATCAATTTTGTTTTGGAAAAACTCACTCTCCCTCCTTTTGAGCCAGCTGCTACTACAGACCTAAAATTTCTCTTCTGGAAAACCGCTTTCCTTTTTAGCAGTCACCTCAGCTAGAAGGATTTCAGAATTACAGGCTCTTATGGCAGTGGAGCCTTTCATTATTTTTTATCCGGACAGGGTGTCTCTCAGGACCAATCCATCTTTCATGCCTAAGGTGGTGTCCAGTGTGGCTCTTAATCAGACCATTCGTCTGCCAACTTTCTTTCCCAATCCACAGAACAAGGGTGAGCGGATCCTGCATTCATTGGATGTATATAGACAACTTAGATTCTACTTAGACAGGACAAAAGCTCTAAGAAAATCTGAACAACTATTGGTGGCATTTGCTGCAGGGGCAGAGGGAAAGGCTATTTCAAAGCAGACTATTTCCAAATGGATAAGCCATTGTATTCATTTCTGCTATATGCACCATGGTAAACCTATCCCCAAGGGGATCGGATCTCATTCCACCTGTGCTGCATCTACTTCTGCAGCCTTTCTCAGAGGGGTTCCTACCCGAGATATTCTAGAAGCTGCTACCTGGAGCTCATTTCATATGTTCACCAAACATTACCATTTACCTCTCTTCTCTAATTCCAGTGCTGGCTTTGCCACTGCTGTTCTGCAGGACCTTATAGCTGTTCCAAATGCTGTATAAATCCATCCTCCCAACCATAGCTTTGGGATTCTACCCAAATGTAATGACGGCAACGGTGAAACACAAAGAACATAGTACAGTTGTGTGCACTTACCATAAATGTAGATGTTCGAGTGTATTCACTGTTGCAGTCCTAGCTATCCACCCTCCAGCCCCCTGTTTTTCTCTTACTATTCCTCTCCTTTCTTTTACTATGCTTAAAAGCCTGTTTGGTGTATTTGCTTTTGTTTGGAGGTATTTTTTTTGTGTTTTAAATTATATATATATATATATATATATATATATATATATATATATATAATTTTTTTTTTTTTTTGCTGATATCTGAGGGAAGAAAAACTGATGTAATGGCGTCAGCTGCATGTTTTATACCCCTGACGTCATGGAAGAAGGGACAGCAACCGATGCAGGACCCAAGACTTTGTTAATCAGGCCGACTGAGGGCAACCTGCCAGCAGATTACCCAAATGTAATGACTGCAACAGTGAATACACTCGAACATCTACATTTATGGTAAGTGTACGCAACTGTACTTTCTCTCCCTTCTGAGTATCGGGGCTATTCAACCTGTCCCAGCAGAAGAAAGGGGACAAGTTTTTTATTCAAGAGTTTTCCTGGTACCCAGAAAAGACAGCTCCTGGTGCCCTATCCTGGACCTCTCTATTCTAAACACTTTTTTGGTAATCCCAAAATTCAAGATGCTCACACTTCAACAGCTGTTTTCTATGCTAGGCAAAGATGCCTGGTTGGCAACCTCTGTGGCAGCTGGTGACTTCAAATTAAAGGGGGGTTGCAGGAAACAGCTAAATTGGTGGGGCCAATGGGAAGGGGGTGTGGCCAACTAAAAAGGTGTGGGACTATGCTCAAAACCACAACAACTGGAACTTTAATTAAATACGCTGCCCTGGGTGCCAAACCGTCATTATGAGAGTCCAGTCAAGACAAAATGAAGGTTAGAAGAAAAAAATATTTCAGTGCATTGGCTACATGACAACTTACTTAATATCTAGATAGAAACACAAAGGTTGTGAGGCATGAAAAAATAAATAGCTTTTTAAGTACATTACTGGAATGCCAGTTAAAAGCAGTTCCAATTATAATTTATATTCAGCTTTATAAAATTACCAAGTAACATACTGAACGTAGCAATTTCAGTGATACCCCCACATGTAAAAATGTTTCTTATCCAAAAAAGACCTGCTGCATGACAACAACTATCTACTTGTTTCATAGGGAAGGCATGATCAAAGTAAAAATGAACAGCAAACAAGAAACAAGCTCAAGATAAATTGCTTAAAGGATTACTGCACAAGTTATGGACCACACATGATAGATTGGCATTCAGTTTGGTTTACGGGTAAAGCCTGCAAAGGTGACTACAAGTCTCCAACAAATGTAATGAGCTTCTGAAAATACTGTAATCCTGTCCTTTATTACAAATACTGTCATATGCATTTCAATACCTAAGGCTTATACGTTATCTAGTTATGCAAATATTCTCTGCATGGCAACAACAAAAATGCTTTCAGTGTTGGTATTTCTTTAACAGTATGCTTATTAAAGCTTACTTACATCTTAATCTCCAACAAGCTTATCTGATAGTCATTAAAGCATTACTACTTAAACACAGAGCAACAGGGCACTGCAACAGCATGCATTTTCTGAGTAGGAAGAATTATAAATCAACAGTATAAAAATATGACAGAAAACCAGAACATTCTGCAAAATCAAGGACAGATGAAAAAGCCACAGTCGTACTTGTGGTCTACCTTGGATGGGGCAATACTCTGCACACTTGCACTGCATAACTGCTCCTTGCCTTGCTTGGACACATCCAAAGCCACTACAGCAGGGAGTGGGGTGCAACAAGTATGTCACAATTTGAAATGTCTCTGGCTGATGGTGATGACTTGTACCTCTCAACCTCAGAGCAAGAAATCTGGACAAAGCCATACATAGAGTAGCAGGTCTTGCATTAGTATGAATTTCGTGAAGGGTATGAAATCTGAAACTCAAATGTCTGCCATTATTTTCTAACTTCAGTCTTTAATGATTTGCCACTAATTCACAATTTTATGAAAAACGGACCAAAAATGTGATGCAAAAATATAAAATTGCCACACAATACAGCTGGGAACCTGTCAAAGAAGGGACACTTTTTAATATTAGTACTATTAACTTAAGCAGCTGACAAAATAAGAGCATCTACATGCATTTCTGAAATAAAAGTAATCTATAACTCGGATCATTACAGTTATTTATAAAATTGTAAACCCTCCACATTTTCTTCCAAAATTGCCATTTTGCAGAGGGATTATTAGGGTGAGAGCAACATTTTGAGACAAAAGTGGGGACCTTTGAGAGGTTTTGATAGTCCTAATTCTATAAAGCGATTTATTTGCATGAACTCTCAACCTCTTAATGCAGGAAATCTGGACAAGGCCAAATGTATTGGGGGAACATACAAACAATACTAAAAGTTGCTTTTGTGTAAACTCAAGACAGTTGATAGAATAACAGGTCTTGCTTTAGCATGCATTTTTCTGAAGGTTATAACGTCTGAAACTCGGTCATTATTTAGTGACTTCATTCCTAAATGATTTGCCAGAAAACCACAAATGTTATGAGGAACAAACCAAAAATAAGAAGCAAAAATCCTGACAGTTAAGAGGTATAGTTCAGCCAGGGCTGTCTTTGAGTTTGCTGCCCTTCCCCCCTCACAAAATCATGGTCGAATGGAGCCTCCTCCTCGCAGCCATTCCAATGTCCCATTCCTGGGTTATTTCGCCCCCATTTACCATAAACACTGTAATGTGCATACTGCTTCACTTCTGCGATGATTTGGATTTCATTTGAAAGTTTTATTTTGCATTTTACAGCACAAACACTAAAATATATCTGCTAAACAAAGCAATGCAGTCTCACAATGAAAACAGACTTAGCATTAAAACTTCTCTGCCCTTGAAACTCACATTCATTGAAACACGCATTCAAAGAAAATGAATTTTGCCAGTGGCAGATAAAGATCAACTTTGGGGCTGTTTTCAAATTGTAGGCCCCTTGAACACGAAACATACACATGCTCTTTGATGCACCTTCCTGATTGTATTAAATTATATTCCTTGTACAATACAATAGAGTTCTTAGAGGGCATTTTAAATTTATTGTTTTGAACTTTTTTCCAGTAAACAGTGAAACAAATGCATGCACCAATAATGACAAAACTGCCCAATTCAGAACATTTCCATCATAAAAGTGTACTCAAACTTCTACATTCCACCAGTATCAGTAAATATGCACAATCTCTGAAGTAAAGGTCATCTAAATTCCACATTAAAGAAATCTGTAACTAATGAAGAGGTTGCTGCTAGCAAGCAACTTTATATGTCATTGTTTCATCTACAAATAAAGTGCCTGTTGCCCTTGAGGAATAAATTGCCTATGTTGCATTAAAAAATGATAAGCTAGTAATATCGCAATAGGGAATGGATGGCAAACTGATAACAGGTTCATAGTTACTAGGTATCTTCTCCAAAAAGGACTGCAGCATCCACCCCCTTTACAACATAGTACAGTATGAGCAATGCATCTACCTACTGTGGTAGTAGATCCTACAGCCTTCTTCATCAAAAGCAAGTACACTACCTGTTGTGCTATTAACAATGCAAGCCGAGTCAGCATAAGCAGCACTAAACTTTTGTTCCCCTGCAGCTCTCAGCTCCGTGTAAAATCTACCTCGACACTGGCTGTATCTCTGAACTTTGCAACACAAGAAATCTGGAAAAAGCCAAAATTTATTTGGGGAGAACCCAAAATCCAGGGGCACATTTTTAACATTGCTTGCATAGTCACAAATCCACATATTTTTAAGAACATAGTCACAAATCCACATATTTTTAAGAACATAGTCACAAATCAAGTCATGAGGGCATTCAGATTAAATGTTAGAAATGAAGATTTCTCAAGTGAAGTAGAGAGGGTCACGAAGCATTTGTAAGAAAGGGGCTATAATGATAAGTTTTTAGCTGAACACATACCAGGAGCAGTTAATAAGCGTGGTAAACAAGCCAGACCTTTCTTTTCTAAGAGGAAGGAATCTTGCAGCACTAATACAAGTACCTCTAGTTCTATGAATTTGAGAATTCCGTTGAAATATTCTGTAGATGTGAACAAATATGTTGACATCATTAAACGACATTGGCAGGTTTTGTTGATGGATCGCGATATTGCTGCTCTAGTGGATGATGTCCCCAGATTTAGTTTTAGAAATGATAAGTCCCTCAAGAGGAGGTTGTGTTATCCTAGAGAGAGCAGACAGGAAGGATGATGGTTGTAAAAGTACCACACCTTGTGGCTCATGTAATTGGTGTAGTTTTATAGAAAGTAGCAATATATTTTTTCACCCTGATCAAGGTAGAGAATATGTTTTTAGGGTTACAGCCACATGTGATAGTAGACATGTTGTCTATCTTGCCTGCTGTATGGCTTGTGCCAAATTTTATGTGGGCAAGACAGATAGATGCTTAAAGGAACGTATCAGGGAGCATTGTTATAATATTAGGAAGGGTAATAGGAACAATACCCTAGCTAGACATGTCTTGAATACTGATGCATCTCATACGTTTAAGTTTAGAGCCATAGGGTTGACCTATGAGGGTGTGAGACAGGAAGACATCAGTAATAGTACTGAGAATCTGGAAGCTATCTGGATTACCAGACTTAGGAGCACTGATGGCCATGGTCTTAATGAGTGTATTCCTTTAAGACCAAGACTTAGGATGAGACCCTTGAAGAGATAGATCTTTGTATTAGTTTTTTATAAGCTGCATGTTTTATATGTTATAAGGATTTCAATATTTATATATATATATATATATATATATGTGTGTGCAAATATTATTTTTATGTTTTAATAAAGATATGTGATGTTTATGCAGGAATTGAATAACACAAGTGTATTCATAGTCATAAATAGTCATATGACTATTTGTCATGTGATTTTTGGTATAAAGGTGTGTGTTTTATAGTGCTTGTATACACCTGAGGAAGGATACTTGTGAAAGCGCCTGTGTTTTTGCACTAAGTAAAGGCCTTATACTGGAGTTTACAGCCTTCTGTGTCTCATTTTGTTTGTTTTATATTGCTTGTATAATGTTGGAAAGTTGCTAAAATAAAATGTTGTGTTGCCACCATACATTTCACTGCCAGGTCTTAAACCCAGGACCCTGTGCAAAACAGTCAGAGCAACATACCACTATGTCATATCAGCTGTTTTGTGAAAGAGAGGAAGACATACTTAAATGGCTACCATTTAGTGAATTCAGTTCTCACCATAGCTGTCAGCCTCTTAGCAACCTGAACAAAGTCAGTAATGGGGGAATACAGCCCCCAAACATATTCAGTACTCACCATAGCTCTCAACCTTAGCACAAAAAACCTGGACGAAGCCAATAATGGGGGGATACAGTCCCAAAAATAGGGACAAATTTCAAATACCCATGTTATAAACTTAGAAAATTGCTAGAATAAAAGGTTTTGTGTTACCATATACTTTCTGAAGAATATGAAGTCTGAAATTCATATGCCTGTTATTTTTATTTATTTAACATTTGTTAACCAGGAAAGTCTGACTTGGAACAAAAGGCAATTTTCAGCAGAGGCCCAGGGAGAAACACTACAGACACATGTCTTTGTAAGATGGGAGGACTTGCAGACTCCACACACAAGGCACCCAATTGCAAACATTTTTTATAAATGGTGGTGGGTAGGGAATTCAGGCCCTTGCCACTTGCATCCATGGTACAGGGTTCAAGCCTGAGGTATTCTCAACCCACCACCATGTGTTCTGTGGGGCATTTTACACAGACATATACACACACACACACACACACACACACACACACACACACACACACACACACACACACACACACACACACACCCCTTCTACCTGACTGCATTAGTTCAGCAGTCTCCATTCCTGTCCTCAGCCCACGGAAGCAACTTCTTTGACCTGAATTTACTTGTTCCCACAGTAAATCCGTTCAGCCGTCTCCGTTCCCATCCTCAGCCCATGGAAACAACTTCTTTGACCTGAATTACTTGTTCCTGCAATAAATCCACGTTCCTTAGCCCGCACAAGCTAACTGCTGGGTTTCCAGTCATCCTCTCAGCCTGCTGATGATGCTGGTTTCCCACGAGAGTAGGCTGGAAGCCCCAGCCTGCTGACGATGCAGTCCAGTGTTGGTCTGTTCCGTGGTCGTCATCACCGCACAAACTTCTGGGCTGCAGGGCAGGAATGCCGTTCTCCCTTATCTGGACTGCCTGGCAGAGCAGTCTGGAGTTCTGAGAGAGTACGGAACTCCAATCACAGCACGCATGCTTGGAGTTCCAGACTCATTCATTTTCTTTTTCTGTTTTAAAATGATTTCCCTTTTCTTCTTATGTTTCTAGGTGGGGGGTTGGGGGCTGCAGTCCTATAGCACGAGCCGCCCCTGGGCAACCTTAGACTTAAAGGAAGCTTACCTGTGCATTCCAGTAAGGGAATCTTGCAGGAAATACCTACGCTTTAGGGCAGGCTCCATGCACTATCAGTTCTCTGCACTTCCCTTTGGCTTATCTACTGTGCCCAGGGTATTCACAAAGTGTCTAGCTCCAGCCATTGCATTTTGCAGGCAGAGAAATATTCAGATATGCACATACTTGGACGATTGTCTGATTCAGGCAAAAAGCCAGGACTTGCTATTAAAACATCTGGCATTCATAAAAGAACTTCTAACCTCACTGATGTACACCATAAATGAAAATAAATCTCACCTAGTACCCTGCCAACAGATTGTATTCCTGGGAGCAAGCTTGAACACAACTTCCCAGATGGCTTTCCACACTCCAGAGAAACAAGTTTATTTGACAACCTACTTCAAACTACTGGCCACAAAGACCCAGTTATCTGCAAGGAAAATTCTGCAAGCCCTGGGGTTTATGGCCTCTTGCATTCTAGTAATTCCATATGCAAGACTGCATATGGGGAAACTACAGTGGTATCTAAAAAGCCTATGGTGTCAACATTCTCAGAACCTGGAATCAATGATTCCTATCATTCCTTGTATAAAATAAGAGTTCCTTTGGTGGGCAGAGGCCTGCTACCACAACAAGGGGCTCCCTTTCACTCTACCCCCTGCCGGCCAAACTTTAACAATAGATGCATTAGACTATTCATGGTGGGGCTCACTTGGCAGGGCAGTGCATTCAGGGAAAATGGAACCCGAGACAGATGCATCTGCATATCGACCAAAAAGAAATGTTAGCTGTACAGAATTCCCTGACAGCCTTCAAAGACCACATTCTTTCAGGACAGTTATTGGTAAAGACAGACACTACAGTTATGTCGTACATAAACAAGCGGGGGGGGGGGCGCTCATACCCTCTCTGTGGAACACAGCCTTGAGCTGCCAAGTGCACCTACAAGCTCAATTCCTGCCAGGCAAGCTAAATTCACTGGCTGACAACTTAAGCAGAAATCTCATGGACCCACACGAATGGAAACTGAAACCAAAAATATTCAACCTCTTGAGGAACAAATGGGGTCTCCAGAGATAGAACTGTTTGCCACCCCACAGAACTACCAGTTGGACAAATTCTCCACAAAGACTTCCCACAGTCAAGCTTGGAAAGTGGATGCCCTGTCCTTTACCTGGGAAAGCCTCTCAGTGTATGCCTTTCCCCCTCTGCCTCTCCTCTCGAAGATCCTGCTAAAGATCAAACAGGACAAGCCAAGGACAATACTGATTGCACTAGACTGGCCACACCAGCACTGGGTATCCTCTCTTGCGCAGTATAACACTGCTAGAACCATGGCACCTGCCTCATACCCCTTTCCTGCTGTCCCAGAAGGCGGGCCAGATTCTGCACCCTCAACTTCAAACCCTGAACCTAACCTTGCAGCCTGGCTAATTTCTTGAGCTCTCCAATAGCATCCCTCAGTAAGCAGGTGCCAAATGTCATTCTGGAGGCAAGGAGGCCTAGTACTAGAAAATCCTATGATGAAAAGTGGAAAAGATACTGTTCCTGGAGCCAGACTCAGGGGATGGGCACAACGGTGCCCAGCTTACCTCATATACTTCAGTATTTAACAGAAATTCTCCACAAGGGCTCGTCATTCTCGTCAATTAAAATTCATGCTTCTGCCATTTCAACACATTATAATATTGAACCACCCCTCTTCTCTCACCCCCTGCTAAAGCAATTCCTCAGAGGGGCCAAAATTTTAAGACCCTTCCTAGGAGAGCCCCTACTCCAGCCTGGGACCTTAACTTTGTATTGGAAAAGCTGACGCTCCCTCCTTTTGAGCCAGCTGCAACTGCAGAGTTGAAATTCCTTTTTTGGAAAACAGCCTTCTTTCTAGCCATCACTTCAGCAAGAAGAGTGTCTGAATTACAAGCCCTCATGGCAGTGGAGCCCTTCATTATCTTAATGCAGGCAGGGATTCCCTCAGGACCACTCCTTCCTTTATGCCCAAGGTGGTGTCTAGTGTGGCCCTAAATCAGTCCATTAATTTGCTTATCCATAATCCACAAAACAAAGGAGAATGAATACTGCACTCCTTGGATGTGCACAGACAACTTAGATTTTATTTGGACAGGACTAAGCCTCTCAGAAAATCTGAACATCTGCTATGTGGCTTTGCTGCAGGAGCAGAGGGGAGGGCCATTTCAAAGCAAACCATTTCTAAATGGATAGGCCATTGCATTCATTTCTGCTGAAAGCACCATGGGAAACGTACCCCACAGGGGATAAGATCACATTCCACCAGGGCTGCATCTACCTCTACAGCCTTTCTCAGAGGAGTCCCTACCAGAGACATCCTAGAAGCTGCTACCTGGAGCTCTGTACATACCTTCACCAAACATTACCACATGCCTATTTTTTCTAAATCCAGAGCTGGTTTTGCCACTGCAGTCTTGCAGGACTTAATAGCTGGCCCTAATGCTCTCTAACTTCCTCCTCCCTTCCTTAGCTTTGGGAATCAACCCAAATGTGATGACTGCAACAGTGAAACATGAAGAACATAGTACAGTTGTGTACACTTACCATAAATGTAGATGTTCCAGTGTATTCACTTTGCAGTCCTGGTTACCCTCTCCCCAGCCCCCTGACTTCTCATGGATCTACCTTTCTTTCTTGTTTGGTGTATTTAAGCTTTCTGGTGTATTTGCTTTTTGATAGAGGTGTACCATAACATATAATTGCTTCCCATTTGTGGGGGCACCCGACATCTGGGGCAAGAAAAACTGATGATGTGGTGTCGGCTGCATGTTTTATACCCCTGACGACCTGACGTCATGGAAGAAGAGACAGCATCTGATGCAGGAATCCAAGACTCTGGTATTCAGGCAGGCTGAGGGCTACCTGCAGGCAGATGACCCAAATGTGATGACTGCAACAGTGAATACACTCGAACATCTACATTTATGTTAAGTGTACACAACTGTACTTTATGTAGGATGGGAGCAAGAACATTCCCATTGTGTAGTTAGGTGTGAGTGGAGCAAGGTTTTAAAGGCAGAGAAGACTATTGGTGGTCTGGGTGAGAGGTGAGAGAGCATTCCAGTGGCGTGCTAGCGAGAAGGATATAAGATATTTGCCTGCTGGGTGGGCAGGTTTATATACTTCTATTAAATTTTGGAAGTTTGATCTTAGAGGCCTGACAGGGAGATGCATTTGGAAGGTAGTGGCAAGGCATGGGCAGAGAGTGGGGCTGAAAATAAGTTTGCGTGCTTAGGTAAGTTGAATATAGGTAAGGTAATTGGGGAGCTCAAGCCAGTTTAGTTGATGTAAGGAAATGCAGTGATGGGTAGAGGATCTGTGGCCTGTTGCAAATTTTGAAATTTTATAGTAACAAGCGGAGAGTTTTGATTTGAGGAAAGATTTCAGATTAGTAAGGATGCAGGCGCCATATAGGAGGGAGGGATAAGGTAAGTGTTAGCGAGAGCAAGCCTGCTGGACGAAGAGATGTAACGGTTGTGACAGTAAAGCATACCAAGTTTCTTATGGGTTTTTGCAGTATTTACTAAAAGATGGCTATCGAATTTTAGCTGATCTTCAATGAGGACTCCTAATAGTTTTACAGAGGAGACTACTTCAAGAGGTGTATTATTTTGGCTGGTGATGGAGAAAGAGTTTGTGTAGGATGGTGGTTTTAGAAGGGGTAAATAACATTAGTTTGGACTTGGTTGCATTTAGTGCTAGATGGTTATCTAGCATCCATTGTTCAGTAAAAGAGAAGGCAGCCTGGGTTTGTTTTTTTAATGAGAACATGGAGGTGGCCGAGCAGATTATCGTTGAATCGTCTGCGTATTGGATGGGGTTGGCATTAGGGATGGCATAATGGAAGTCGTTTATGAAAATATTGAATAGAAGGGGACCTAGAATTGAAGCCTTGGGCACACCAGTGGGATTTTTCAGGAAAGGTGAGGTCGTTTTTTTCCACTAAACTGCTTGTTGCCTATTTGATAGATAACTGGTGAACTTGTTGATAAGATGAGTGGGATAGATTTAATTTAGAGAGTTTAGTGAGTAGAAGGTTTTGAGAGACGGTGTCAAAGGCCTTGGAGAGGTCTAAGAGGAGGGTGGACACGATATGAATAGAATCACGGGCCTTGTTAACGGTTTCTAAGAAGGAGAGGAGAGTGGTGGTGGTGCTGTTGTTGGGTCAGACTCCATGCTGGGTGGAAGTAAGAAGGTTATTATTTATGAGATAGGGTAGAAGTTGTAGGTGGATACATTTTTTGAGAAGTTTAGAAATGGGAGATAAGATAGCAATTGGGTGGAAGTTAGGGACATTATTGTTGTTGCCCCCTTTGTGTAGTGGAATAATGAAGGCTTTTTTCCAGAGCTGGGGAATGTGGCTTTCTGAAATTGATCAGTTTATTAATATACAGATAGGGAAGGCAGTGGCTTATGTGGCTATTTTGAGGAAGTAAGAAGGTATGTCATCGGATGCATTAGGGTATGGTTTCAGGTTTGGAAGAAGTCTTTTATGGATAGGGTTCATGGAGAAGGGAGGTGTTTGGGGGCTGGAGATGCTAGAGGAGAAAGAGGTATGTGGAGGTGAATCAGTGGGAGCTGAATTCTTGGTGAAGGAAGAGGTGAGCTTGGCTATGGAGTCTGAAGAAAGAGTTGAGTTGAATAGCTAAATCCAGGTCAGAGGCATTTGGATTGGGGCAGGGGTTTTCTTTTTTATTGGGGTTAAGGAGAGAGGAGATTCTATCCAAGAATTTGTTAGGATTAGTGGTATGGTTGGTTTGGAGAGTGGAGAAGTAGGCTTTGCGGTCTGTGATAATAACTTTTGTTTACCTTTTTGCAAAGTGTTTTGTATTCATTAAGGGTGGTAGATGATTTTGTTTTTTGGTAGCGCTTTCAAGCTTTTCTAGAAATCGCATGATGGCTAAGGTATTCTTAGTTATCCATGGGATGTGATTACTTTTTATCCATTTTGTTTTACAGGGGGCAAAGGAATCTAGTTTAAGAAAGTTGTGTTGAAGTATGTAACAGCATTCTCTAGGGATAAAGTTTTTAGTGGGCTCCAGTTTGTTCTTTTTAGTGCATTTATGAATGCATGTGGGTTGAATTTTTTAGACACCGAGTAGAGGTATAGGTGTGGGACATGATGGGAGGAGGGAAGATGATCTCTGAAAGTTGGAAGGTGGTCACCTAGTGGGTCAGGAAGGGTACTGCTATCAGAGAAGTAGTGGGGATAGGAGACTAGAATCCAGTGTAGGATGCTTCCAAAGAGGAAGTCTTTGGAAGGTATGGTTGTAGAGTTAATAAGTTGAGTGAAATTGTAAAGATTTATATTTAGGGGGTTGATTGGAGATTAAATTGTGGCCCAATTAATGTTAACATCACCTAGGTTATAGTTTCATTGGTGATATTGGCAGAAAACCAGGAGAGACTGTCTTCAAGGATTGGGACATTGTTTCCAGGAGGGATGTAGAGGGTGACACTCCAAATAAACTTATTTACCTGAAGGAGGTCTGGAATTAATTCTGCATTACCAAATCTGGGAATAGGCTTAGAGTATGGGGTAACTAAGAGGGATGAGTAGTAGAGGAGAGCAACACCTCCCCCTTTTTTATGTGTTCTATCGTTTCTAATAATACAGTAGTTGGGTGGTATCAAGTCTGTGTCTTTTATATGGGGTTTAAGCCAGGTTTTGGAGATGGACAGAATATTAGATTGATTGTGGAGGAGCCAGGCATGGAGGTTAGGGATTTATTTACAAATGCGTTGAGCATTTAGAGCTGTGAAATGGAGGGATCTACCAGGTAAGTGGGATTGATGAGATAGGGAGGTTTAATTTTGTGTGTGAGAACGGCCTGGGTTTGGGTGTTATGTCCCCAGAAAAAGTGACGAATGTGGGAGAAGAGGTATTTAAATTGCTTAATATCTAGTTTTTGGGTAGTAAGCTTTATTGAGTTGGGGCTAGTATAAATGTGAATGGTGTTTTTGGGGTTAGATACAAGTTTATAGGGGAAGAGCATAGTGTTGTTGAGGAGGTAAAGGTTGGGGGGTATACAGACTGAGGAGTGTGCATGCTGTATACAGGATGAGAGTGTTATGTGAAATGGGGAGAGTGATTAGCATAGAGGGGTGTGGTGAGGTAGTGCAACTAGGATAATGTGGCAAAAATAAATATTTGAGTTATGAGTATGGCAGGTTTGGTATGCATGGTCTTTAGTTTGGGTTTTGGATAGGATGAAAATATACTGGGATACGCTATATCAAAAGAGTATGAATTTAGTGGTCAGAAAGGGGTGGAGTTGTTATAAGGGTTAGGCTGGAAGTGGTAGATTAATTATAAAAGTGATTGGTTAGATGCTAGGGTGTGGGAGGAGGTGGGTGTGATTAATTTAACTATAAGTGTAGAGGTGCTGGGTTGGGTGGGATTTGGGAGTAGGGTAGGGGAGTGGAGTGAGTCCGCAGGGCGAACAGAGCGGGTAGAGCCAAGTAGAAGGAAAAAGGCAAGTCAGTGAGGAACAATCAGAGAAGTGGATAGCAAGCACAGCGGTAAGAAAGGCAGTGAGGTGAGGCACTAGATTAATAGGGAAGAGAAGGAGGAAAGAGAGGTTCACAGAGGTTTTGTGTGGACAGTGGGACAGTAATAGCATAGACAAAATGTTAGCAAAGCAATTTATATTAAGAAGATTTTGTTAGCATTAGGTAAATGCTGCCACCTGATGGACAAAACCAGTAACTGCAGAGAAGGAGCACAAGCACTTTGGGCAAGGGAATGGACAGAAGAGAGCAGGATGAGTGGGGTCTACATTAGGCTGCTAGCGTTCACACAGGGAAATTCAATACAGCTACAGAGAAGTACAAATTACTTCCAAGGGTACATACACTTTTACTTTAACTAGAGCTTGGGGAAGCCATTAGAGACTCAGAGAGTTCTGTAAATTCCCTTTAGGAGGCACAGGTCATGGATGGGAAGCCAAGATACCTCATAGAGTGGTAGAAGGCACTTAGGAAGGTTTACACACAGCAGGTCAAACTGAAAGAAAAGGGATATGTAACAGTTCAAATTAGCTTATCAATAACTATTAAGTAAAAAAGAGGAATTAGAGATTGACATTTGAGTGTGCTGTGAGAGTATATGCAAGAGATGGGGGGGGCAATAAAATAATCTTATAACTAAAGTATGACTGCAGTACAATACTAGAACATTGGCAATAGGCAGAGGTTAAAGTCATCAGTAAAACGCTGCACTGAAAAGTGAACGTTTTTAAGCTGTACTGCAGTATTTCATCTTACAACAGTGGCCGTTTGCAAAATTAAAGAGAGGTAGTGGTACTAGAGGCTATAATGTTCCCATGCGAGCAAACAGCTGCTACAGCACTAGAAAGAAATAATGCAACGCTAAGGAGCGAACATTTTACATGTGCATAAAAGCAGGTCCTGACACGAGAGAGCGCTTTAAGCGCAAATACATTTTATAACAAAATTAAACAGGGGTAGTTGTGATAGAGGGCTGTAACATTCCCACACAAGCAAACAGCAGCTACAGCACTCGAGAGAGAACACCACTCATGGAGGGAGCGTTTTACAGATAAAAACTGGTCCTGACTCAAACAGTTGTTGTTTATGTTTGTTGAGCAGTACAATGAGTGCAGAAGGCAAAAACATAATTAGATAGAGCTGGAAGTCGCAGTACACAGAATAATGGAATGCTTAGGAGCGAGCATCTAAGTAAATATCTGAATAATTCCCACACCGCGTTTATCGTACACCTTGAGTTGGGCAATACAGAGATTACATATGGCAGTAAACACTTCAATATAACAGGATAAGCAACAAAATAGTGAAGCTTAACAGAAAATTTCCGTTTGTACCTTTTCTTGATTTTCATATTTCTTTGTTTTATACAAACTTTCATAAAATTTCTGAAATATTTCTAATACTTCTACTGAATCTCTTGTTATCTTCCTTGTTGTAGATTCCTGGAAACTTGGTGACAGCACTTTCTGTTACCTGAGTCATCGTGCTAAAAGTTTTTGTGCTCTAGAATTATCAAAAAAAAAACCAGTTAACAGCATTCTTTCTAAATTTGTGCATTTTATTGAGGTGATCCCTTATTTTCTGATTAGCATTCTGCTGTTCCTTTTCTTGTTCTGAGAGATGCCCCCTATTTTGCATTACTTTAACTTTTGTCAGTCCCTCTAAGTAATTCTTGTTACTTCTTAACCATATCTCCCTTTCCTTTATTTCCACCCTAGTTTTAAACTCCACTTTAATTTTATCCCACTTCCTAGCTATATTTTCAGAAGAAATTGCTATCTTCTCTAGTAGCGCCTGAATTAATTCCAAAACCCATTCCTTTAATTCCTCTCTTTTCAACTGATAGGTGGGAAAGCGGTAGTGTCTCATTTTTATTTCATTACCTTGCGTTTTTATTTTAGTGATTATTGGCGCATGATCAGAAATAGTTATTGGCTGCATTTCAAGACCTTCAGTTAAATGCACATGTTCCTGTGAGAGATGAATTATATCTAGCCTACCCCAGTGTTTGTATCTTGGGGAATAATATGTAAATTCACTCCGAACTCCTAGTACTGAATGCATATCTTTCATGACAAACATTTTCATAAATTTCTTCAAAAATCTTCCCTCTTTTGTTATATTTTTTCTTATAGCCCCCTCCCCCAAGCACATCTTCACTGTTGCAAACCAAATTCCAGTCTCCACCTATAAGTAATATTCCTTGCTGAAAGCTGATTATTTTTCCCAGAATTTTCTTTAGCTCCATTATAGCAATTTTAGGTGCAATGTAAATGCATGCCAGTGTAATCCTCCCTTACCTTAGTGCTATATGTCTTCCATTATTATCTTTCTTTCCTCTTTTATCACTATTGGAACGCCTCTTGAAATTAATATAAGTGCTCTTATTTTCCTTTGCCTCAGATATTCCTCTGAATAACTATCCTAAAAAACTTTCTTTATCCAATTCACATGTTCAGTTCTTTCCAGGTGTGTCTCCTGTAGCATAGCTATTTGCACTCTACGTTGTTTAATATAGTTCACTACTCTTTCCTTTTTATATTTATTTGTAAGACCATTCAGATGTAAAGACATTACAGAAACCATCACTTTCTTATATAGTTATTATTACCATCTTTTTTGTGTAAGTGCTTTTTTTAAATGTCTAGTTCCAACTTTTATGTTACATGCATATACTGTTCGGCAGGTTGGTCTTTTATACAGTTGTTTCTTGTCATATCCAGTTGTGCCTGCACCACATCTTACATAACTTTTTGTTTTTTTTTAAAGCCCACAAACAGAACAAACAAATCCCCATAACCCCGCCCCTCTAAAACCTGTCAGCTTAATAACACATGAAACTGTATACATCTTCAAATATTGAAGTTTTTGCTGCCTAATTAAAACAAAAGTTCTAAGTTGATAGCCACACAGACAGGCTAGAGTTAACCACAAAGAAAGGATCTGAAGTTGTTAATCGTCTTCCTATTCATCACTGATGGGTTTGGTTCCGAGCCCTCGGAACCCAGTCAGCCTTATACCAAGCTCACGTGCACCAAAAACTCTTGAGCTAAGCTGCTACCCAAAATGCCCTTCACTCAGTTATGCCAGATCTCATTTGCTGCACAGCCATATAGCAGTGTTTCACCGAGCTCTCCAGCTAAGTGTTGTATTTTTCAAATTTTATAGTATTTGTGAGTTCTTTCCTGTCAAACTATTATTTTTTCTGTGATAACTTAGCTGTACACATGGGTATCTCTTTTCTCGTACCATTGTTGGTATTCGCCCTTTTTACCCTTGTGGTATTCCCAATACCATTGTTGGTATTTCCCTCCTTTCTATCTCTAACTTTCCTTTCTAGATAAGCATTGTGTTGTTTAGTGTTGATATGTCTGAAAAGAAAGGGACAACAGGGTTTAAACATTGCTCTTCTTGCAATGGTAAACTCCCTAATAGCGATCTGCATGAGGAATGTGTTTATTGTTTGGGGGTTCCGCACTTATCGGCAAAACCTCCATGTGACATTTGTGCCAGTTTCAGTCAGCAGATGCTGAATGAAAAGCGTAATAAGCTAATTCTCAAAGACCTGCTTCCTTTTACCTTCTCTGAGGCGATTTCTGCATTGGAGGTCTCAACCCCTCCATCTGTGGACAAAAAAGTCCTCGTTCTGACCCCTCTTCACTGGCCAATGATAGGGGCAAGCCTCATAAGCATAAGGCCCATAAGACTTCTTCGGAACATAAAATCGCCTCCTCTGTTCCGACCACCTCGGCTCCGAGTTTGGCTCCAGTAGTTCATACGGGAGTTGCCATGATCACCTTGTCGATGCCGGCCTCGGCACTGACGACTACGGCTCCCACTGTGATTTCGGCTCCAGCCAGTTTGCCTGCCTCTACCTCAGCACCAATATCCCCCATCTCCGCTCCGATGTCGGTTCCGACAGCCTCTTCGGAGCTGCTATTGACCTGCACCCCAGCTGTGACTTTGGCTTCGAGCCTGTTCTCGGCTTCGATTATTCCCCTTTTACCAGTTTCTAAACTTGAATCCTCAGTGCCGATTTCCACTACACCACGGACCCAGTACTCCCCTTCTACGGATCCGTTTGCCAGATAAGCTTTTAGCCCCTTTTTGGACCAGCCTGACTCCCTCTGAGGGGTATCGGTAAGGTCCACCAGGAGCCTGTCTGAATTGGATGTGGTGCGCCTATTTGATCAGCTGCTGACTGCCAGGGGAATTGCAAACTTTCCGTGCACCCATCCCACTATGGGTTTTGGGTCCATTGCCCCGGCGACCCCCACGTATTCTCCTCCCTTGGACCCCTCGGTTCCAAGGTTCATATTTCCGACATCTGCGAGAAGACCCCTTTCCTCGGTGTTGACAGTGACCATGTCTGAGGCTCCGGGGCCCCTTTGAGTGTCGGTTCCATCGGAACCCACCCTTCCTCAATCTCATGCTTGGGGGATGGAACCCTCGGTTCTGGCCACATCTTCGGTTGTTTCACCGGTTCCGTCTTCGGGTCCGAGGGTGACTCCCGCCCCAGTTTTGCTTGAGGATCTGTCTCCGGGAGCGGACCGCATGGAGCGGGGTGTGACTCTGGTTCCAAAATTGTCATCTTCGGTTCCGGGCTCCCATTCCTCTTCAGGCGGGCCTGCCTTCTGGGTGATGGAGAGGGCGCTTGCTTCAATCAATCCTCCTACATCGGACCTACCACCCATTCCCTCTGGGCTGCAGCTATCAAAGGCCACCCTCCAGGACATCAAGAGCGCAAGACCCAGGAAACCCCTGTACAGGGTATTTCCCTTTGAGTCTTCTTCAGATGCTCCACCGAAGAACTCCCTCAGAAACGGGCATGTAAGAGGAAACACATGGACTCCCCAGAGGAGTCCCTCACTGAAGATATGGACTATGATGATGGGGAATGGTCCCCACGGTCACCCCCTGACGATGTCTCATTTGGAGTAATCCTGAAAATTTTGAGGCAGAGGGGTGACTGGAAGCCCTCCAAGCCTTCCTCGGAGGAATCCGTATTCCTGCAGGCCTTCCGCTTTCGGCCCTCTCCTTCTTGGGTGACCCCCCCCCCCCCGCCGATGAGTTAGTCAAGCTCATTGTGCAGCAGGCATGGAATAATCCCGATACCGTTGAAGCCATTCCCTGGAGATCAGATAAGATACTCTGTCCTCCAGAGGATCATCCCCATTGGTCTAAAGGTTTGCCAGTAGACGCTGTGGTGGTGGCCACTAAAAAGGACCTTGCGGAGGCAAGTCCTGCTGTCCACCCACCCAACAGAGAGTCCCGGGCGGTGGACAGGTTAGGGAAGCGAGTTTTTGCTTCAGTGACTTTTGCGGTTAGGTGTCTGAACTTTTTGGCACATTTTACGAGGCACAAAAAGCAGTGAAACTAAAAAAAAAAAACAGTGTAGTTCCAGTGGCAATGAAGGCTGTCTTCTCAATGCCAAGTATGATTGTCCAAAAATGCAAAATATAGTCCAATAAAGATGTTTCTTAAAACAGATTTAATGAGTACACCAGATATAACAAAACAAAAAATAATACATCCACTGATTTAGCGCTTTCGTCTCCCTCCGGAGACTTCCTCAGAATCAGTTAACTGACAGATTTTAACATCTTATATACAAACTGGGCTGGCAATAAAGATTAATTAGTTAATTGATTGATTGTCTCTTAAAGACCTGCTATACATACTAGGCCATCAAAAATAGGTTGACATGATAGGTTGACCTTTTAAAAAACAGTGAATTCATACTATACAGGAACAGTATAACACTACAGTTTAGTGAAATAATCCAAAACAACATGTTCCACCGAAATAATGGCAATTCCGTGCTGTCTTCATCTATTTTTTCAAACATCTACAAATATGAACCGTTGTATTCAAAAAAATAAATATTGACGTTTAAATAATGATGCCCATATATATGCTTATAAATAATTGTCATAATAAATCACCATAGATATAAGTACATTATTAATAAATATATCTGTACATATATATATTAGATGTTTGTAGGGACTATTTTAACTTGTATGGGTATTTTAACTTCATTGTAATCTTATTGTCATTATATATTTATTTATTACATATTTATATATTTACTATATTTATATACCTACATTTACATTTACCATTTATTTAATAATATTTCTAGTATACATACATATACTAGGGGTTTTATATGATTTTTATGAATTTCATGTCTTTTTATGCAATTTACTAATCACAAAGAAGTATTTATGTATTCTTATATATATATATATATATATATATATATATATATGTACAGATATTTATTAATAAATTCACTGTTTTTTAAAAGGTCAACTTATCATGTCAACTTATTTTTGATGGCCTAGTATGTATAGTAGGTCTTTAAGAGACAATCAATCAATTAATTAATTAATTAATCTTTATTGCCAGCCCAGTTTGTATATAAGATGTTAAAATCTGTCAGTTAACTGATTCTGAGGAAGTCTCCGGAGGGAGACGAAAGCGCTAAATCAGTGGATGTATTTTTTTTGTTTTGTTATATCTGGTGTACTCATTAAATTTTTAGAAACATCTTTTTTGGACTATATTTTGCGTTTTTGGACAATCATATTTGGCATTGAGAAGACAGCCTTCATTGTCACCGGAACTACACTGTTTTTGCTTTAGTTTCACATTTTACGAGGCTCCAGAGAGATCTCATAACCAAGCTCTCTGGAACCCTCACTGGTCAAGTTTCGGACAGGGCATGTGATAAAGTTGATTCCCAACTTGCCACCCTAGAGTCAATTTCCAACTCGTCCATGAGGTTGCTGTCCCACAGAACCTAAGGGGTGGCTAGAGCTGTAGGTGCAGGCGTAGTTATGAGACACCATGCTTGGATGTGCATTTGTGACCTCGCGGACTCCTTCAAGTTGTCTTTTTTAAAAGCCCCTATCATACCATCAGCTCTGTTCAGTTCTAAGGTCAAGGACACATTAGCCAGGTGCGAGCAGGATGGGAAGACCTTGTCCGCCGTGGGTATACGTTTTTCCAAACCTCAGCGCTCCTTTTCCAGGAATCAGAGGAGTGGAAAGATGTGGCACAAAAAGTCTCAAGGTCCTTTCCGTGAGGCACGTGGTGAGGACTCCCCAGGGGCGGAGAGGGTTGCAATAATGGAAGACGCCCCTTTCGGGGCAGTGGGGGTCCCCAAAATCAGGACTCCAGGGATTCTTTCTTGGGACGACCGTATCAGTGCTCCTTAAACACTGCCTGATTGCTTTCCTCTGGAAGCAGTTGGGGCTCATTTCTCTCTGCACCAAGCTGCCTGGCACTATATTGCAAATTATCAGTGGGTGCAGAGAATAATTTCCAGAGCGTATCACATCCCCCTAATCTCTTACCCAAGACCTCCGAAATCCCTTCCCGATGTTCCACCCAGTCAAAGGGAGGAGGCAGCTTCAGAAGTAAGAAAGCTATGTCAAAAAGGAGTCATCTAGCAGGTCCCTCCAGACCAGTGCGGATCCGATTTTTCCTCAAGATTCTTTTTGCTGCCAAAAAAGACTGGGACTGGAGGCCCATTTTGGATCTCAGCTAGCTAAACAAATCAGTGGTTCAGACCAAGTTCTGCATGGTCACGATTCAATCCATCCTCCCATTTCTTCGTGAGGATGTATGGATATGCTCGATAGACCTCCGGGATGCATATTACCACATCAAAATGGACAAACACTCCAGGAGTCTCCTTTACTACTGGCTGGGAGCCAATCCTTACCAATTCAGAACCCTGCCATTCGGTCTCTCGACGGCCCCCAGAGTGTTCACAAAATGCCTGGCAGTGGTGACAGCTTATCTGAGACTTCAGGGATTCCAGGTGTTTCCATATTTAGACGATTGGCTCCTCTCCGCCCCCACCAAGCGCCTCCTGGTCAGGGCCCTTCACTACACTTTAGCACTAGCCGAGTTGCTGGGCATCACCATTCACTGGGAAAAATCCAATCTTCAGCCCACACAACAATTGGAATTTATTGGGGCAGTATTCAACACTCAAACAAGTCTGGTCTCTCTTCCCCCTCACAGACTTCAGAGATTAGGGGTACAAGTACAGGTGATACTCTGTCGAAGGAAGGTGTCCGCAAGGAAAGTTTTTCAGGCTCTGGGGTCTATGGTGGCAGCCATCCCAATTGTTACCCTAGCCAGATTACATATGAGACTACTATAATGGCTCCTTCTGTCCCAGTGGATATCCAGTCTTCATCCCTTGCGCTCTCAGATTCTCATCACCAACTCCTGCAAACAAGATCTCCTCTGGTGGATGAGTACAGATGAAAATCTTTTGATGTCGTCCCTTCCACGATCCCCAACCCAGCACCACAGATGCTTCCCTAATAGGGTGGGGGGGCACTTCCAGGGTAAGTCAGTCCAAGGCACGTGGCCCAGCATAGATGTCAACTTGCATATCAATGTCCTAGAGTTAAGAGCAGTGCTATTGGCGTTGCAAGCATTCCATCCGCTCCTTCCATCAGGAACAATTGCTATCCAGTCTGATAACATGTCCGTCGTCTGGTACATAAACAGTGAGGGACCAAATCCTATCCCCTATGTAGCGAGGCCATGAGACTCTGGCATTGGGTGATAGCTTCCAACCTATTTTTGATCGCAACACATATCCCGGGGAGCTCCAACGTGATTGCAGACAAGCTGAGCAGATGCATCCTCCATCCTCCCGAGTGGTGTCTCATATCCGAGCATGACGGCAGAAATCTTCAGCCATTGGGGCCAGCTATGCTGTGACCTTTTTGCCTCCCCCTCAAACACAAAATGCAGCAGATATTTTGCCCTCTTTCCCCCTCATGGGGAGTCACCGAGAGATGCTTTGACTCATGATTGGCCCACGGGGTCTCCTTTATGCTTATCTTCTGATACTTCTGATCCCCCTCTTTTTAAGGAAAGCTATTCGGTTGAGAAGCAAAGTGATCCTCATTGCCCCTTTCTGGCCTCGTCTCCGACCTCACCTGTTTCAACCTCCTTGAATCCTGGACACTTGTCAGGACCTCATTTCTTACCCACAAGGGCCGACTCCCCCGAATCTATCCACTGTCAAGCTGACGGCTTGGCTTCTCCACTTCCGTTAGTTGCCAGGCAGGAAACCCTCTCCTCATCTGTCCGTGATATTATTCTGGCCTCCCATAAACCATCCACCAGAAAGTCTCATAATCTGATGCTAAATCCATTTTCAGCTCCAGTAGCTACTATTCTTCACTATCTTTCTGAGTTGTTTGACAGTGGTGCATCAGCTTCCACCATTCGAGTCCATTTAGCAGCTATTTCCAACTTCCATGATGGTTCAGATGGAGTCCCGCTTATTTCCTCTCGACTTTGCAAGACCTTCCTCAAGGGAATTTTCCATAGCAGACCTCCTATCAGACAGCCGGTGGAGGCATGGAATCTCTCCCGGGTTCTCCAGTCCCTCTCTCTACCCCCTTTTGAACCTGCTACTACATGTGATCTAAAATTCCTGTCATGGAAATCCTTGTTTTTAGTGGCGGCCACTTCAGCCAGATGAATATCTGAGTTGCAAGCCTTATGTATCAAGAGCCTCTATCTGATCTTCCGTATGGACATAGTATCACTTCGTACTAATCTAGCCTTTCTCCCCAAGGTGGTTTCCGACTTCTCTATTAACCAGTCCATTGAACTCCCTGTGTTCTTTCCAAATTATTCAAACAAGAGAGAATACTGCCTGCATTCGTTGGATGTTCATAGACAACTACATTTCTACCTGGACAGAACTATGTCCTTTAACAAGTCAGACCAACCTTTCATTTCCTTTTCTGGTCCTAGCATGCGGTGTGCAGTATCTAAAGTTACTTTGTCAAAATGGCTCAGGGATTGCATTACCTTCTCATATTCACTTACGAATGAACCTAAGCCTGATCAAATCAAAGCTCACTCAACTAGGGCTATTGCGTCTGTTGCCTTCCACTCCAGGGCCTCCATGGATGACATCTGTGCAGCAGCAATTTAGGCTAAACCCCATGCTTTCATCATTCATTACAAATTGGATCTAATCTCCAGGGTAAGAGCGGCCTTTGGCTCAATGGTTCTCAGGAATGTTCTTCCATAAGGGCCACCCAGGTTCTTCAAGTAGCTTGGGATTCTGTCCCATCAGTGATGAATAGGAAGAAGATTAACAACTTCAGATAAAGAAGTTATGTCTTACCATAATGTTCCATCTGAGTTGTTGGTCTTCTTCCAGTCATCACACCCTCCCACCGGCCCCTGCCGAAGGCTCCTGGTGGATCTGCTGGGTCTTTGTGGTGTTTCAGGGTTTCTGCATAGAGATGGCCTCTGACTTTCTGTTTCTTCTATATGTTGCATGCAAACTCGACCTGAGGTAACTGAGTGAAGGGCATTGTGGGTAGCAGCTTAGCTCGAGGGTTTTTGGTGCTTGCGAACTTGGTATAAGACCGACTCAGTTCCGAGGGCTCAGAACCAAACCTATCAGTGATGACTGGAAGAAGATCAACAACTCAAATGGAATGTTATGGTAAGACGTAACTTCTTTCTAGTCGTGCTAATACGCATGGTACAGCATTTCTCCCAGCTGAGAAAACACTTTGAATGCTTTTAGTAAACACTTTCTCCAAACCATTTCCCTTTATCAGATTGTCTTCTAGTGACATGCAAACCAGACACAAAACTGCTAAGGATACCTTGTTACCATAAAAAAGCCTTATAACATTCAATATTCTTTTTCATTTGCCTGCTTTGTAATAAACTTTTTACTAGGGCCTTAACCCAGTCATTTTCCTGTGCAAGCATGGGAAAAAGTACATTGATTTTTATTTTGTCATACTCTCTTAACCAGACCCATCCTCTCTTCCTTCCTCTTTTACATTGCAGTGCCTACATTTCTTAAAGCTGAACAAAGAAAAAGAGAGAAGGGAGAAAAAAACAAAACAAAATCACCTGTTTATATTAGTATCCCCATTGCATTTCAGAAAAACTGAGAAAACTTTACTTCGTCTAATTGGATTGTATATTATCTTTAAAACTCTCCCAGCTGGGAAAAGACCTGATTGCTTTCGGAGAACATTATGTCCTAGCCAATTTCTCTCTTCTTTTTCCCTCAGCAATTCCCCTTCCACTAGGCTCTCTAGTTTCGCTTTATCAGATTGTTTCCATGGAAACATGAAGACCAGCTGCAGAATTGCTACTAAGTATATTTGCATTTGCTAGAAAAAAGCTTTATAATATTCAATATTCTTTTTCATTTACTTGCTCTCTCTCAAAAGTAATCAGTCTAAGGTCCTTAATTCAGTCATTTCCCCATGCAAGAGTGAGAAACAGTACATTAATGTTAACTTTGTCATGCCTTTTTAACCCAACTCTTTTTTTATATTGCATTGCCTATAGTTTTCAAAACTGTACAAGAAGAAAGAGAGAAAAGGGGAGAGAAGGAAAGAAAAAGTACCTGTGTAGAATCCTTATTACACTTAAAAATAACATACAAAGAAAACCATACACCACAAATACAGTACTATTAAGAACAGAAAATGTTTTCTTTACTTACAGTTAGCTTTCTGCCCTCTATTCCCCTCCAGAGTATTTTTTCGGACATTAATGCCATGAAGTAGGGCATATACTTTAGAGTCCCCCACAAGTCCAACAAATTTTGAAAATGTCCAATATTTCCAGATTTTCTTGTTCTATCATATTTCACAAGTGTAATTATTACATTGAAATCCCACAGTAAGTTACTGGTTTTATTACTGTTCTTCTCCATCGTCCAAATCTTGTCCTGTCTCTCCTTCATTCCCAACATACTCTCGCTTCTTCTAGTCAGCTCTCATGCTACCTTCTTTCTCTCCAACATTTTCCATTGAAATACTGAAAAAGATTTCACAGGTGCAGTCTCTCTGTGGTCTTTATTACCAGAAGAACAAGAAGCAGAATCTCCTTCTGTTTCAAAGCTCACTTTTTGTTGGAAAAACTTTTGTATTTCCTCCTTAGCATGCACTTCATCAAAAATGATTATGGTCTCTCCAGGGAAGAATACCTTAAAGACAGCTGGATACAGTAGTTTGAGTGTCACACCTGCTTCTTGACATTCCCTGAATAGTGGAATGAATTTACTCCTCTTCTGCCTGGTGTATGAGTATAGGTTCATAGATTAGTACTAGGCTAACTGCCATTTTAAGCCTAGCCAATTATCCCTTGTGAGACTCAAACCCTGCACCTTGTGTTTGTAAGGCAAGCATCTTAACCATTAGGCCATCTTCTTAACCCCCCTATCTATTCTCCACAAACATTCTGCCGTCTTCCACTTTTAGTATTTTGTCCATCTGCCACAGTTTTCTCAGACTCAATCAACTACTTCTGCTGGTAGGATTACATCTTGACTATTAAATTTGTAGGTTGCTTTCTTATAGCTAGGTTTGGAGCATATACACAATGTGCCCTTTCAACTAACAATTCCTGCTGTGGAATAACCAGTCCAGTTGCTTATTTGTGCTTTCATAAAATTAATGCAGTCTGTTTCTTTAAGCTTCTCAGGTATAGCTGAAAATCTCGGGTTTCTCTATGTGCTCTGTCTAAATGTATTATTTTTTGAAACATCTCTTCCTGAGCAGTTTTCATATTCAGCGAGCCTTTTCTTCATTTTATCCTCTGATTTTTGCAGCTTTAGCATCTCATCTGAATATTTGTTTAAAGCTTCTTCCATTTTTTCAGCCTTTTGTTGTTTGCGTTGATATATTCCATCAGTGTTTTGTTTATTTTAACCAGGTCTGTATGGAATTGTCTTATATCTTCCTGTAATGTCTGAAGGTTGCATTGTTTTTTGCTGAACAGCTGCAGAACTTTCCCCAGGCAGTGTTTCTTCCAAACTTTTTGTAGTTGATTTTTTCCAGGTCTTTATTTCTTTATTCCTGGCATCCAGGCAGTGCACTTACTAGTCAGTTACTGAAATTTACCCATAAACACAAGTCTACTGGCCTTCTCTGCTGAGTTTTTATTTTCACACTGGGAGAGCTAGAAACAAGTTGTTACTCGTTGTGCAGCCGTCTAGGAAGTCCTAGTCTTGAGTACTTGTGTTATTTCTTATATCTGTAATATACTTAGAACAGAAGAGGAAGCATAGGTCTTGTGGGGCCACACCCCCCAAGGGAGCAGCCATGCTTTTGCTTCCATTCCTCCAGTGGATAATCATCTGGCACATTTCTCAAAGGATTGTGGGGTAATCATCACTGAAGACAAATGAGTCCTGCAAATAATAGCAAGAGATTTGTGTTACTTATCTTGTCAAAAACAAGATTTGCAGGCAGAGGTGTTTACATATCAGGGATTTATTAACTTACCCTCTGCAATAAAAAACTGAAGTGTACTTTCTTGAAGAAATCTGCCTTCCACTTGAACACATCATTTTTTTGAAAAATTCTGCAGAGACAGAATACTTCAACCTAAGACATATGCACCAGTTATTTGTTGGGTGCCAGTAGAAGTGCTTAAATGACTGTTAAGTAACCAGAGAGTCATACTGGTTGTGATATTGGTGAAAAGAGCAGTCCTTCTCCATTGCTGTAAATAAACTTCATATTCTCATGATTGTCTGATGCACATTTGTCTTGTCTTTCACTACTGCTGCAAGAGTCTGCTAATATTGGAATTCTTTTAACATTTTCATTAATATCTATCGTACATTGCATCATTTCTGATGGTGAACTAATAGAGTTATCTTTGAAAACTGAATGTTATATTTAATTTATCTGCACGTTACATAGTTCAGCAATCAAATTATTGTGCCACATTTGACAATGCAGTACTGTTGTATCTTATTCTGCATCCGTAATGAACGTGGTCTGCAAATCCAGCCATATGAAAAACTGGTATTAGTACAGTGGAGAAGATAATGCATGTTAGATTTGCTTCCATTTAGAAAGTGACTAATAAGTGTAGCCAGGGCTAATGTTAGGCAGCTGGTACATTCACAGAATCATAATTTGTATGTAGGATATTTGATTTTTTTTCTTCATTGAGTGTAGATATTTTGTTTAGCTTGTTCTCATTTTTTTTTTTTTTTTTTTTTTTTTTTTTTTGCTAGTTTCAGTTTTTGTTTGATTTCCTTTTGTAAATTAGTCAACTTTCAATTTTCTTGTCTTTTAGGTCTCCCGCCGGTTCCGAGAGCTACTTCGACTGTTCCACACATCATGTGATAACAGCTCAGAGGAAGATGATGATGGTACCAGTACCAGCAACACTGATCAGCTGTCAGATCGAGACCTGCCTGCGACAGACGACGAACAAGAATAAACTGAAATGTTGAAATTTCTAGAACCACTTTCTTGAGGATATAGCAGTCATAGTCATCAGAAGATGTGTACTTCTACAATTTAAAAACCCAACAGCTTGAGGCATTGACCCTTTGCTGACATGAAGGGAATGTGGAAGAAGCATACCAAGTTAAAGCAAAATGGCTGGCAAATTCCAATTAAAATTTAGCAATTTTTGTAGCTGTAGTACAACTTGCAGGCAGAACGAGCACTTGCTTTAAAACCACAGCAGTGCTTATAGCTTTGATATGAATTCAGATCTGTGGCAACTATATGAAGTGAGGTGACTTTTTAATATGACTCGGTACATGAAGAATACCATAGAATACATCAGCAAGAATAACCTGAAGTTTAGTTATGCTTAAAGGATCACATGTTGGTGCTAGCCACTACTCTTGATGTGTGTGTTCAGCATGTCACAGCATTGCACTTGGAGAAAAAAACATTTTAATAGTCCTCCCAGAAAAAGCTCTGTTTTTGGTATGTTCATTTTTTGATACAGCCCAGTGCCTTGGGATTGGTCCTTGTGACCCCTTTGTACAATCCTAGTTCATAAGGGGAGATGGCAAGTTAAATCTGAAAGTTACAAAGCCAACATAGTTTACAGTATTGTTTGTAAGCTTTCTTATATCTTCATTTATTACTTTACTGCTCATCCTGTGGTAAAGCAGCAAATGGACTGAAACTGATTGGAAGGCTAAATGTCCCATGTTTTGTGTAGGGCTTCCACCTGCTTAACGTTTATTTTCTTTTACAGTGACATTGAATTAATCATTTGGGAGCCTCTTCATTTTATCTTTATTGGTTTAGTCTGGCCTCTTTTATGTCAGTATTCAGTGCTGTAATTGTTTTACTGTGTGGCTTCTGTAACCTGATCCAAGAGGTAAATACTGCTTTATTACAAGGAGTTCACACAGTGAGGTAAGATGCTAAACCTTTTTAATATCATTGTCATTTTCTGTCCATGTAAATTGTGCTGTAAAGTATTGGTAGAGTTTGTTTTTATTGTAATATTTGTAAATATTGTATAATATTCAAAGTGAATGCAGTATGTAATTGTGCAAAGTTTAGGATTATTCTTTGTGACCATAAACTTTTTCATTTTTTTAGTTTTGAACATAAAATAATATATGGCACAAGGAAATAAGATACTATGATGTGGAAAACATTCCTTTTCAGAATAAGTTTTACTGAGAATTGGTCTTATTTATGTGTAAATAAAAATATACATTTTATTTATTTGGTTTTATAGCTGGGGTTTTCTGCATTCATGTGCAGCTTATTATACAGTTGCTGTTCACTGATTTTCCATTTTGTTTTGTGGTGTTTGCGTTGTTTGAGAGTCTTGCATGTGAACTGAAGACTACAGTGTTCCTTAAAGTCAAGGAGTCTTTTTATTTCTATCTCCCTGAAGTCACCAGAGAATCAAAAGTTTTGCAGATTTTAACAAACCGTTACAGAAATCCCTCTAGTTATGGTTAGTTACTTTGTGTATGAGGTGGAAAATGTGTAGGTACAATCTGAGCTGGGAAAGCAACAGAAGCAATAAAAAAGTGGCTTTGTCATTCTGTGTACAAGAAGTAAGTGTCATCTGGTTATGTATAAATCTAAGTATGACACAGCTCTGTATCTCAAAGTCATTGCCCAGCAGCAAACCTAAAATTTAGGACATTCAACAAGCAGGTGGCCCTCTGATATAGTTCTAAGCACTTCTTTTGAAAGCATTCCCCCTCCCTCAATTAGATTACACTGATGATGATGATGATGATGATGATGAATTCTGAATGGGTGACAGGTTACACAAGCAGCAATGTCCCTCCATGATGGGCATTACAGGGAAATAACAGACTGCCCTGGGGTGTTATGAGACCCAGTGCCACTGGTAGAATACCTCCCCACTCCTTGAAATCCATTACTTCATTGTAATGCCCACTTTGAAGAAATTAGAAAATTAGTTCTGTTAAATAGTTTTGTATTTGTTATACAAGTATATAATATTGTAAATATTTGTGATGTTATTTCCTCCCATCTAATATTTTAAAGTTGGTTTAAGATATGTAGTTGTAGTTGGAGGAAATGTCTTGCATCCAAAATATGTTATATAAGTATTTAATAATGTGTACACACACACATTCAATGGCATTGAGTGAGGGAGTTTCTTATACATATACAGAAACTCAGATGCACATGCATGCAAATGAAGAGGCAGAGACTTGTACACAAACACACAGAAGCACGCATGCAAATGTACCCAACAATTGCAGTTGCTTTGACTGCATACACCTCAGATGTTTTATTCTCATCACATTCAGTGTTATCAGTCATATGCAGTGTATATCATTACAAATCCCGAGTGCGCGTGCATACAGATCTATTCACTTTGTTGACTGTTCACAGATGAGATAACTGATTGTGATCAATTAATGCATAAGTAGTAGCCACCATAATGTATTTTACCTTTTTGTGGTCAGACGCTAGTCAAACCATTACACAATATGCATGCATGCATGAACGAACAAACACATGAGACACACACAGGTCATTGTAACTCCTGCTGCATTTACTTCATTTAGTTGTATTTTTTTTGTACTCCGTAACCACATCTTTTTAAAATTCTTTGTTAGTGAGCAGAAAGGAAGTAGCAGCTCCTTATTTACTGCTGTTTCTGCAGATACGTGTGTTAATGTAATTATTTTTTTCCCGTTTATTGATCATGGTTTTTGAAAGAACCTTGGTTAGTGAGGAGGAAATTGCATCTCTGATAAAGGATTTCAGTTTCTGTGTACAGATTTCATGACAAAACCATTTTTTTTTAATTGGGCTCTCCCTGTACAGTAGACTCACTATATTCTGGCCTCACTGGGACCGGATCTTAGGCTGGATAAGCGAATGGCTGGTTAATAAGAAAAAGCATATAAAATAGCATTTATAGGTTATAACCCCCTACCCCCTCGACAGATTTTAAATATTGCTCTTACAGACTTAGAAAGTTGCTAGACTCACAACATTTACCTTAGCATACATTTTCTGAAGAAAATGAAGTCTGAAACTGAAATGTTTGGCATTATTTAGTTATTTCAATCTTCTGTGATTTGCCAGAAAACCACACATTTTATGAGGAGTAGGCAAAATATGATACAAAAATCTGGACAGTTGAGAGGTATGCATACTTCTCTACCTCTTAGTGCAAGAAATCTGGACAAAGTCTGAAATAATGAATAGAGATAGATTTTAAATATTGCTCCTAACTTAGAAACTTACACTAGAATAACAGGATTTGTATTCACGTGCATTTTCTGAAGGATATGAAGTCTGAAGCTCATATCATTATTTAGTGACTTCAGTCCTCTGTGATTTGCCAGAAAACCACAAATTGTATGAGAAGCAGACCAAAAATATGAGGCTAAGTCTGGGCAGTTGAGAGGTATGTTAAAACATACACACACAAACACACCTACCTTCTCTCTGCTTTCACACCGCAACACACACACACACACACACACACACACACACACACACACACACACACACACACACATGCCTCTTTCACACAGCAACAAATGGCTAGTTTAAATTACACACACACACACACACACACACACACACACACACACACACACACACACTCTTTATCTCATACTATGAACAGAATGGTTAGTTTAAATCACACACACAAACTTACTTACTTAAATAACAAGCGTAAGTACTTTACAGGTTGTCACTCTTATCCGGTCTCGCTTTAACCTTGCACTTTGGAACATGTCAGCTTATCATTTTAATCTTAAAATGTTAAAATACTGAAACAGAAAATGAACATGCAGTATATAAAATGAAAACTGCAAGTTCATTTTGTTTCAATATTTTAGCATTTTAAGATTAAAACAATAAGCCAAGATGTTCTATAGTGCCCGTAGGTGGCTGAAGTGTTGTTCTTTGTTGTCTGTTGCTAAGGCTACGACAAAAATTTGATGGCCGGATAAAGAGGAGTCCAGCTAAAACGAGACTGGATAAGAGGGAGTCTGCTGTACATTAAGTTCTCATTTTGGAATATCTCGTATCCAGTGGTGATCACCGATTCTCGAAACCTGTTTTCTAATCTTCTTTAGTTCTCGCCTGTGGTGTAGTCCAGCATTGCAAATGATGCTTACAGTCTGAACAGCTGTAGTTTAACAATATATTTATTTTACATTGTTCCTGATGTTAATAGCATATTACAATAGCTTTTATTGTTTCAGAACTTTGTATTTACCATTTTATTTCCAAAGTTAGTGGTCATATGCATTTGCATTATTATTGATTATCTCTGAAAAGTTGTCTAAAGTAGATAGTATTATCTGAGAACAGGAAATGTTTGTGGAAGGATCTTGTGTTTCTGTTGTGTATTGTTTTTTTTCACTTTGTTTCTGTAACTGTTACAGCACTAGAATCTGAAGATGATCAAATGGGTATTGCAAGGTTTACAGTGTCTTTCTTTAACATGTTTGAACATTTAGCCTTGTGTCTGTACACTTCAAGTTTCACAAACCTGAGGGATACTGTTAACTCATCTGAATGTGAATCTGCAAGTCTGCAGGATGACCATGTGGGCAGCATGCCTTGTATTTTCTTTTTTAAATATAAACCATTTAATGAACTAGCTGCATAGACTGCTGACTATGAAATGTTTTTTAAGATAGGGTGCAACACTTCAGTTATGTGTGAAGAATAATGCCATTTTGGAATGATTTGTGATTTACTTTTAGAAGCGGAGATGTTAACATGGTGTGTAGGTGATGGAATGTATTTGTATATGTGAATTTATCGACCTATTAATCCATCCTGTATCAGCTATTATTTGAAAATGTCTGCACATCTGGTCGTAGTAGTTAATGCTAATAGTTCCTTGAATTTTAATTGCAGTAACCTACTTCTGTTTGTGTGTGTGTGTGTGTGTGTGTGTGTGTGTGTGTGTGTGTGTGTGTGTGTGTGGATAAAAAAGGGTGAAAAGGTTATACAGACAAACCATTCAGTAAAAACTGCAAAAAAAACCCAGCCAAATTGGTCTTTGGACTGTGTGATACCTTAAACCTCCTGTAATGGAGGCCCATGGGATATACGCAAATGACCCTTTAAGGACATCAAGTGTTTCAGCTACTTGGCTTCTGAATGTCCATGACTTTTTACTTTTTAAGTCTTTATGTTTAAGGTATCCCACAGTGAAAACTCTAGCTTGGCTGGGTTTTTCCTGAATGTGTAGCTATATAGATAGATAGATAGATAGATAGATAGATAGAGATATGAGCATGTATATGAAATATAGGTGTTATTTTGGTGGCAGCGATGTTAAGTTATTGCAAAGATAAACAGCCAGTATAGCTGATCAAGTATCTTCTGATGTCACAATGTTGGCTTTTTTCTTTATGAAGTTGTGGAACACTGGGGACTGGAGAATTTGACCTTTTCCAACAGTAATGCAATGTAGGAATCGGTATTTATAATTAGTGGGGGATGCATGGGGGGCACCTCCTGCAAAAAAATGTTTAATGTGTTTCATTTTTCTTTTACTTGAGTTTTGATCACATTTACTCAATATTTTCAGGTTTGTTGTAGTAATTATTAGAAAATAAATATATCCATCCATCCTCAACCCTTTTTCCCATTTTTGCACATGTTGTCGGGGTGTCAATTCAACAGTGACAATCATCTCGAGCCAAGGTTTACACTGCCAGGTGGCTAACCCTGCTGTGGTAGTTCATCCGTATCACTCACTTGCAAACACACACAGGCTCCTAGGGCCAATTTAGTGTCCAGTCCACCTGCTGCATGTCTTTGGAGTGTGGAAGGAAACTGGAGGTCCCGGAGGAAACCCATGCGACTGCAGGGAAGAGATGCAGACTCTGTACAGAAGGCATCCCAGCCGAGAATCAAACTGGAGAACCTCTTGCTGTGAGGTGACAACGCTAACCACACCACCATGGCTGCCATATATATATATATATATATATATATATATAAACACACACACACACACACACACACACTCACACAAATATACATACATACCGAAGCAATCCTGGTGCTCGCAAACTCCGAATGCAGACCAAAACAAATACACGCCACCAAAGGTCCAACATAAATATTTTCTTCCAGAATACTTTCAAAAAGTCAGTCCATATGGCAATCCAAATAATTCTGGTTTAATGGAAGCAACACCACATAAAGCAGTTAGCTGCCATACTGCAGCATCCGGAACAAGCAATTCCACACAGGAAGAAGTGACTCAACAGACTGGTTTCACCCCCAGCGTCATCAGTGTGTCGTGTATATATATATATATATATATATATATATATATATATATATATATATATATATATATATATATATATATATATATATATATATATATATATATATATATATAGATATATATATAGATATATATATAGATATAGATATATATATATATATATATATATATATATATAATATATATATATATATATATATATATATATATATATGTGTGTGTGTGTGTGAGTGCGCGCCCGCGCCACCCCAACCCCATGTGAAGATAGGGAAAAAGGGGGTTGGTGTGTGTCTGTATCTTTATATATATATCTAATGATTTGTCAAGTTGCAAAATATTAAGTTTATAAATCCTAGACTATTTTTCACCAAAACCTGACCCAATGAAATTTAATTTCAAGGGTTGCTCGTGACCTGCAGGAGGGCAAGTCTCACTTCCCCTATGCTATCTGCTAATGAGCTATGATCACTGAGTTGTGTTTCCTTGAAAAAGTTGTCAACCAGCTATGATTGGTACAGTGGTGAATTTGCCTGGTGCTTATACATATGTATGCACATATATAATTATTTTAGGGTGCAGAAAGTGCAACACCAGTAACTCTTCAAATATCCAATAGTAAGCAAATGAATGTCAGAACATGCACAGTAAAAATCTTTGGTACTGTCAGAATATGGAATATATTTGCTTATTTATTTATATCCTTAGCAACTGTACCTTGCAGGAACAGCACAGTGTTATTTCCAGGTTAAATTTATAACAGTTTTCCCCGATATGCAATTTTCATAAGCAGAACTACTCAGTGGGTCTTTGTAAACTGTCTTTTTTAAACCAATGCTCAAATTTGTGAAAGAACTTTCAATCCCTTCTGTACAATGATGTTTTTTAAAGTAAATGTCATGTCAGTTTATTTTGAAACTAGTTCCATTTCACAGACAAACCTATTCAGCAGCCCTTGTTGGACAGTATCTGTTTTTCTTGTATGATTTTCATAATTTGCCCGAGTCCCAACTGCTTTCAAGTAATATCAGTTTGCTCAGCAACTGTCATTTACCTATAGACCTATACAGCAGTCTGTGTTAAATAATTCAGTGGTACACTCTTCAGGAAAAATAAGCTTTAAAGTAATGTTAGATAGCTCCTGTTAGTTTCACAAGCAAGTCCATAAAACAATCTTTTTGAAATAGTATCTGCTTAAATAGTCATTAGGAATAATACACAGCAGTTTTCAGAGCCATAAGTACTTTCAAGTAAAACATAATTCTCTCAGTAGTTAGCTTTGTAGATGGCCCAGGCAACAGTTTTCTGTTTACTATTTCAGTTAAACATCAGGTCAGTGTAGATGTTAACATGTCTGTTGATGATAACCGTTTGTGAATTATTTAACTGTTCTTCAGGATGAGACAAAACTAACAATCTGAAGTAGTTACTTCATTTGCTCTACAACCTGTGGGTATCGGATCGACAGCTTTCCAAGCTCCAAGATCCGAGCTCCTAGCTCCTCCCCTACCCATAATCCCCTGCTACCAACCACATTACCTCAGATCGTTTTTTGCCGCGGCTGAAGAAGCTTTCCCTTTGAAGAGCTCCTGGCTGGGTGAGATTGTTTCTTTCATAACTTCATCCTAAAGTTTCAAAAATCGTGTGTGTGTGTGTGTGTGTGTGGTAGTAAACCTTTTTCTACCCTTTTAGTGTTAGTTTAATTTTTTCTGGTACAGTTAGTTTTCTTTTGTCACTTCCCCTCCCCCCTTAGCGTTTGAGTGTGTGTGTGAGTGTTTAACATGGCGGAAGGGCCTAAGGCCATTTTTTCTAAATGTACTGAGTGTGGCCACAAGCTTTCCCCAGCTGATGGCCAAACTCAGTGCGTTTTGTGCCTGGGGGCAGCCCATCTTTCAGAGGCCTGCCAGATCTGGCGGCCTTTAACCCCCGGGCACTTCGAGATAGGAAAAACAAGCTGATCTTGGCGAGAAAGCTCCCCCAGGAGTCAGCTTCTTCTTCCTCTCCCGTTCAGGCTCCGGCTGCCTCAGCGGCCTCGGCGCCCTCTGTTCCCTCAGCTCAACCTGGGACTCAGCCTCCCTCTTCGGGTTTGAGCTTTGAGGAAACTAGTGCCTCCTCAACTAAGGAGAAGAGGCACAAGGATAAGGAGGGACATAGATCCCATAAAAGGCAGGCCGAGTCTCACCCCTCGGCTCCGCCAGCAAAAATGGCTAAGTCTCCTTCGGGGGTCTCCGGATCCTTCTCCTCTCGGCTCCGTTCACCTAGCTTCTCGCCGGAGCGGGAGGAGGAAGATTGGTCTCCCTCGAGGTTGTCGAGGCGGCCCTCCCGGCCCGCCTCGACTACCTCTTCCAGGTCAACCAAAAGCATCTCCGAAGCGGACATGGATCAGATGATGCGTCGGTTCTTGCAGACCCAAATGCAGATGGGGGTGCTCTTGCCTCCCCCCCTCTGGGGGGGGGGAGTGCGGCCCCCATGTTTGCCCCGATCACTCCTCCAACTCGTTTTCGGATCTCGGAGTCATCGGATCCGGGCCCATTCGGACCCAGAGATTTTTCGGCGCCGATAGCGCTGGTCTCTTTGACGCCGACTATGCCCGCGAGCTTGTCGGATCCGAGCTCTCGGGGCCGAGGGCTGAGCGTCAGATCCGAGGGAGTTGTATCTTCGGAGCTGTTGGCTTCGGAGCGCACCTCTCTCTCGGCGCCGACTGCTTTGGCTCCGACCCCGATCCCTTCCTTTGTCCTAGAGACTAACATTATTGTATTTGAAGAGCAGTTTTTTAAACAGTGCAATGGTGTAGCTATGGGGGCAACTTGTGCCCCCATTTTTGCAAACTCTGTTCTAGCTTTCTAGGAAACAGTTTATTTTTTCTAGTCCATATGAAAAATGCTGGAAATATTATGGTCGATATTTGGACGACATACTAATCATATGGGATGATACAAAAGACCAACTTGACAAGTTTCTTGAATTTATTGAGTGTAGTACTGACTTTTTGAAATTTTCACGTTTCTTCACATGAAAAGATTAATTATTTGGACATTACCATCTATAAAAACACAGTAGAACAACAATTTGAGACTATGATTTTTAGGAAACCTACTTATTCTAACACATTATTGCATTTTAGTAGTTTCCACCCCATTCACCAAAAGAAGGCATTGGTAAAGGGACAGGGGGTTAGATTGGCCAGGATGGTTTCAGAGAATTATGAATTCCTGAACCATACCAAGGTACTTAAGGGGATGTTAACGGAGGATACCCCAGTGAATACGTGGATAACATCTTCCAGGAGGTTATGGAGAAAAGGGAAAATAATATTTTCTTTCCTTTACTTGGTAAAGAGACTAACGATATTGTGGTACATACTAATGGTGAGAGCAATATGTTCAAAAAAGTAGGTATTTTTAAGTACAACACTCATTATAACAACATAGTTAATATTATTCAGCACAATTGGAATTTATTCAATACTGATGAAGAGTTGCTTAATATTGTAGGGGCAAGACCTAATATAATTTACAAAAAAGATACCACTATTAAAAATATGTTGGAGAATAATAAGGTACAACATTTTGGTATTATGGGTATGTTTAAATGTGGATTTTGTTCACAATGTCAAGTTATTTATGAAGGTAAGGAAATATTCATACCCAATTATGGTAGTTTTAAGCATAAAAAGAATTTTACATGTAGTAGTAAGGCAGTAGTCTATATAGGGAAGTGCACCAAATGCCCCTGTTTTTATATTGGTAAAACTATTAATGCCCTTAGGAGTAGAATATATCAACACCTTTATGATATTAAGAAACAAGACACAAAAAATGTATTGGCTGTACATGTCAGTAATAATCCTGGACATTCATTCAAGTTTTCTGTGCTTGACCAAGCCATTTTGGGAGAAAGAGGTGGTCCATTAAATGACTTTTTAGAGTCCAAAGAATTAAGATGGCAACTGGAAACAAATGCATCACATTATCCAGGGCTTAATTCTAATATTTCAGTTAGTTCCATCCTTAGATTAAAAACAGAGGGCTATTTGCAATAATGTTGGTGTTGCATTATATTATGGTGTGGAGGTTATGGGCTGATGCTTGAACTCAATATAATAAAACAATATAATAAAAAATCTTTTTAGGGCATGTTTATGTAACTTTAATTGTTTTGTATATGGGTGTGTTTTATTAATTGATGATGATGTCAGTAATTACACATGTTAATTTGTAAGGGGAGAGGGTATTTATTGGGTCGGTGTGTGTATTCATTGTGATTCTGATGAAGTTTTTATTAAAAAACGAAAGCGCTAAATCCAACATTTTTGGTGTGGGATCTATCTGTCCTTTCTGGTGGATTAAATGCCCATGGTACATAGGGACACAATTGGGTTGGGTTGCATGGCTAAGCTTATAAGGGCCTTGGTGGTCATTATCCTGGTATATACATATGAACTGAGAACATATGATCTCCTTCCATATCACTGTTGCAGTATTTTTTACAATAGGGATCCCTGCCTAGGGCAGCCTGACATCTGGTCAGTATACCAAAGCCTTTAGGTTGTAATGGGTATGCCATACAGTACACGTATGCTCCCCACACATGGCATAGGCCATAAAGGTAATGTCTGGACATAGCATTCTCAGAACTTCTTTGCTTCCAGTCCGAATGCTAACTTCAGTTGTTGGTCTGACTGCTCATTCGTCTGCTGGTTACCAAGCCACTTTCAGATAAGTGCTCCATTGGGGATTTTGTTATTTCATCTCTTTTTTGACTTGGGTTGTTAATTTCTTGTCATTCAGAAAGGGAAAATGCCAGTGCAGGAGACAGATTCCCCATAACGATCATCACAAGCAGTGCTCATTTTGCTAGGTACTTCCCATAACCATATGTCTTGTGCTATTTGCCAGGCCTTCATTCCTAAGATGTTGCATAGTCGGCTCTCCTTCTTAACTATTTATTTAGAAAACCAATGTCTTAAGGTGTTGGCTAAAGACACCATGGAAGGATCTTCCCAGCCCAAGGGTCAGCCATCTGTGAAGATGAAGACCAAGAAAGCTCTGTCTGATTCTTCTGCTGTGCTGCCTCTGCTGGATGTCTCTCAAGGCTAGTGAAAGCCAGGAGGACAGCACAGTTTATCTGATTCATCAGCTGCAACCTCTTCAGAGGATGGCATGTATCTGGCTTCATGCACATCCACGGACACCTTGTAGATGAATGTTTCAGATGTGCAGGAGAAACCTCAGCTGATAATTTCCAAAGGGTCTAGGAGTGTTCCTCAGACTTTGGTGAGGGAAGAGATACTGACTACAATGAATGTCATCAGGGGTCAGAGCCCCCTAAAATGTATAAGGCTGACATCCCCTTAAAAAAGAAGCAAAAAACAAGCATATTTCTCCTGCTCTTAAATTATCATCAGAGTGAATGGCAACACTTCACTCAAGGCTTGTTTATTGCCCTTATGGCTCTGAAGCTTCCTTGGGGGGGTTCTGTGCTGGCTCCTCCTTGGTCTTTTACCCCTCTTAAGAAGCCTAGGGAGCAAGAGTCCTCTGCTAAGGATGAAGATTCTGATGAGGGATCCTTGACTTATTCTTCACCCTTAGATTATGGTTCTGAGGAAGAGGAGTCGATCAGTCCTGACTCTACTTTTTAGGAGATTTCTTTTGGGGGGATAATTTCCCGAATAATGGATTTTTTTTAAAGGGATTGTGCTCAGGCATCTGATGTTCAGAAGAGGTACATTATCTTTTGCAAATGGAATCTCCTAGGCCATCTGCTGTCCCTCCTTTACTTGCTGCCTTGTTGGATGCTTTTTCTGCTGTTGTCAGGGTCCTGATTCCCAGGCCCCTGCTCCCAAAAAAACTAGTAGGTTGTATAAAGTGCCTGATGATTGCAAGTTTCTTTGTGTGTCCCTCTGCTAACCCTTCTGTGGTATCAATTGCTTCTCATAAGCTTTCTAAACTATTGCCTTCCACAAAGTTGCTTCCCTCTGACAAGGGCAGCAGGACAGTGGAGAGGTTGGATATGAAAGTGTATACTTCTGTGCTACCCTGGTCTTTAGAGATGTGAACTGTGAAAACCATAGACCGGATATTCTTTGGATCTTCTGTCATAGGCCTGTCAGGTTATTTCAGACCTTTCTGACTCTGAGGGGAAGACTTCTGCCCTGTCTTTATTAGGGATGTCTTCTCAGGTTGCTCAATATTCCATTAAATGCAGCTATAATGTCGCTTGATGCCTCACCTAGGGCTGCTGCCTTTGATTCTGTGTTGAGGAGGTATTCTTGGCTTTGGCTTCAACCATTTCCTGATATCAAGGCTAAGCTGATGGATGCTTCACTAGATAATAAGCATTTGTTTGGTGCTACTGCTGCTGAGCTGTTTAAATCCCTGCAGGAAAAGGGTAAAGCTTTACAGGATCTGAAACAAATATTTGTTTCTCTTGTTCATATATTTCAGAGGAATTACCCTAATAAGTCTGCTTTTGGTTGTAGACAGTCCCGCCCTCCACACAAAGGCAAGACGGGTGGTAGAAGGGCTCCTCCTGTTAAGGTAGGGCTACCCAAACCACTTCAGCTCAGAAGTCTCCTTTTCCTGACAAACCAGGTGCTGTCTGACTATCCTTGACCTGCTCTTTTCAATCACATTCCTTTTCTCTTCCTATTTGGTTAAAGATCATTCAAGCCTCCTGGTTTTTTTTTCCATTATTCGCCATGGTCTGGAAATCTCTTCTCCCATTTTTGGGCATTCCTCTGCCTCCTCCGGAACAGCTGCCCCTTTTTTCAAGAGGTACTTCAGGGCCTCTTGGCTCAGAGAGCAATTCAAGAGGTTCCAACTCTTCAGAGGGGGAAGGGTTTTACTCCAGAATGTTCTTAGCTCACAGGAAAGAAGACATCTGGAGACCCATTCTGGATCTCTCTCAGCTAAACACCTTTTTTGAAGGTTCCTTCCTTTCGGATGCTATCCCTACAAAGTTTATTTCCTCTTCTACTTCCTCAGGCTTTTCTTGTTTCCTTGGATCTCAATGATGCTTGTCAACATATTCCTATTCATCGTCTTTTCAGGAAGTATTTATGTTTCTCTGTTACTTCCTGGCAATTTCAGTTCTCTGCTTTGCCCTTTGGCATTTCTACTGCCCAAGGATCTTCACCAAATGCTTTGCTCCTGAGATTGATTTCTGCAGATTGAGGGGAATACAGATCTTTCCTTACCTGGATGACCTGCTTATTCAGGCCTCCTCTTCTGAGATTTTATGTCAGGATTTTCACTTTGCTGTTTGTCTCCTACAAAGCCTGAGGGTTTAGTGTGAATTTCCAAAAATCATTCCTGACTCCTTCCGAGGATCATGTTTTTCTAGGGTGCATGTTCCAGAGTGTTCCAATGCTGGCATCCCTGCCTCTTCCAAAGGCTTTTAACTCTGATTGCTTTCTTTCAGTCCCTTCTTCCTTTGGCTTCAGTTACAGCCAGAGACTTAAGTGCTCAGTATTACATGGCTTTCACTATTCACATGCTTCCTCTGGCCAAACACCATATGAGAAAGAGCTAATGGTTTCTAAAGTCAATTTGGCTTCAATATTCTCATCCTTTAGATTTTCTAGTCCCCCTTCTTCCATGTCTCAAGCTGGAACATCAGTGATGGATTCCTCAGTTGTCCCTCAACACTGAGCTGCCTTTTCAATCTCCCGTCCCTTCTCAGGAACTCTTCACAGATACCTCAGATGTGGGATGGGGAGGCTCATCTGGTCCTCTGAAAGTGCAGGGCCTTTGGGCTCGTTGATTAAAGAAAGACCACATCAGTGTCAAAGAGATGAGAGATTTTTTTTCTGGCTCTTCAGGCTTTTCATTCTCTTTTCCTTCCAGGGCCCCTCAGAATTCTCACAGACAATACCATTGTGATGTGGCATATCAACAACCAAGGGGGGACAGGGTCTTATCTCCTGTGCAGACTAGCTGTTTAGGTTTGGGATCTAGCTGTCCAGTATCGGGTGACCCTTCAGGGAGTTTATAATCCCTCATATCAGAATATAGTCACAGATTCTCTGAACAGGTCAATAGCACAATCCCATGAGTGGATGCTTCACAGGGATGTGTTTCTGGACATTGTCCACCAATGGGGTACTCCTCAAGTATATCTATTTGCCTCCCCTCTGAACAGACAACTTCCTCTCTTTTGCATCAGAGTCCCATGTCCCCTGGCTTTGAAGGTGGATGCCCTCTCTATTTCTTGGAAGGGGTCATTTCTGTATGCCTTCCCATTCCTTCCTTTCATTGCAAAGGTCCTGTTCAAGATAAAACAGGATGCTTCCAAAATCTTGCTGGTGACTCCCTTTTGGCCCAGACAGTATTGGTTAGCCAAGGGCAATTATCACAAGTTAGCTCACAGGGTGGAATTACTTACACATGACAAGGGATCTCTAGTCCATCCCCACCTGTCCACTCCTCACCTAACATTGTGGGTGATAGGGTTTTTATCCCTTTCAGAGCCCTTTTTATGGGGATGTGATTTTGGTCCTGCAAGAGGTCAGGAAACCCACTACTAGAAAATCTTATTTGTCCAAATGGAAGAGATTTTTTTGTCTGGTGTCTTTCTTGTAACCTGGATCCACTTGCTGTGCATGCGTACTCTTAGTTCTTTCTTATTTGTGTGAATTACTAAATGCTGGGTTGGCATATTCTTCTGTAAAGGCCCACCTGTCAGATATTTCTGCTTGTCTACCTTCGACTCCCCCTTTGGCTTCTAAATTTCAGACCAAACAGTTTCTTAAAGGCTTCCTTCACATTAGACCTAACAGGAAGCCTGTTCCTCCTTCCTGGGACCTTAATTTTATTTTAGAAAAATTGACTCTGGCTCCTTTTGAGCCTGTGGCTTCAGCTGTCCTACAGCATTGCTCTTGGATGACTGTTCTTTTTTTGGCCCTTACCTCTGCCAGGTGGGTTTCTGAGCTGCAAGCCCTTATGGCTGTTCCTTCTTTTTTGGGTTTCAGAAGGGCAGGGTGTCTCTTCATGCTAATCCTTCTTTTATGCCCAAGGTGGTTAATGAGTTCTCTCTGAATCAGTCTCTTCATTTGCCCACTTATTTTCCCTTCTCCACAACTTGCTGGTGAGAAGGTTATTCACTCCTTGGATTTGCATAGACAACTCAGATATTATTCAGATAAAACTAAAGCCATTCATAAATCTGAGAAGCTTTTTATTTCCTTTCATCCTAGGTCTTGAGGTTTGGCTGATTTCAAGCAAACCATTATTTATTTTTGTTACTCCTTTCATGGGAAGAACCTTCTTTCTGTTAAGGCTCATTCTGCTAGGGCTGTAGCCTCTTCCAGTGCTTTTTTCAAAGGTTTGGATAATAATAATTCTATTCTCCAGGCAGCTACCTGGACTTTCTGTGCATACTTTTACCAACCACTATATGTTGGATTTGATTTTTAAGGCCAGGGCTGGTTTTGCCTGTGCCATTCTTCATGGCTTTCTTGAGGGTTCTGCAGGTCCTTCTTCCTTCCAATCTTCTCCCTGAGCTATTGTACTCTCCCTATTGTAAAGAACACTGCAACCATGATATGGAAGGCCATAGTACAGTTGTGTAAATTCTTACCATAACAGTAGATATCCTTCTCTTCACTGTTGCAGTATTCACTCCCCCCCCCTTCTTCCCTGATCCTTTTTCCTTCTGGATGTATTTGTTACCTGATAATTTCCTTAGACTGTTGTTCCTACTGGGGCATTTTCAGTTCTGAGGCTGGTACGTCCAGACATCACCTTTATGCCCTACGCTATTTGAGGGGAGCATACATATGACATATGGCATACCCATTACAACCTAAAGGCTTTGGTATATTGGCTTGGATGTCAGGCTGCTCTAGGCAGGGGATGCCTATTGTAAAGAATACTGCAACAATGAAGACATCTACTGTTATGGTAAGAATTTATACAGCTGTACTTTTTGGTAGTGTATTGAGTTGGCAGATTTTTAAAAATTCTCTGTAAATTACTCTGTTAGAAATATTGGGTGAGCAAATGGCTGCAACTAAAGAAATTATTATTTTGAGCTGGGATGTGGGATCTGAATTACCTAGACATATTAAGGCATAATTAAGTTTAATTCTATTGGCTGCCAAAAAAGCAATTTGTAGAAAAGGAATCTAAGTCAAACCCAAATATGTCTGAAGTTTTGAATATTACAAAAGAGTGAAAAAATGGAAGATTCCTTATCTAGAGGAAAATCTTTTTTATTCAAGCATGTCCAAGGGTCAGCTCCCAGTGTTCTCTCCTGTCTATCTGATGAATCTGGGCATCTTGAGGCAATGTAGAAATTGCCTCATGTACACAGACAACCCTCTCCTCCTACCACCCAACACTACAACCTGTGAGAGATGTACTTATCTAGCCAAATTGGAGGTAAAGCTCTCTCCAACTAAGACTTAACAGTCAAGAGGAGAAGGCAAACATTTGCACCACACCACACTCATCACATAGTCTCACTAAATCTACACCACCAAAATCCACACACAGTAACACAAAAACATTCGTGGAGGCTCTCAATAATAATCTCTCTAAGCAACAGAGACCTCCAAGGCAGAAACACAAGCAACCTCCATCCTCCAACACAACCCGAATGACACAGCCCACATACTCAGTGTGCCATTCAACCACAGCCAATAAGGCAACACAACATACCCAACACACTAATCATAGGTGACTCTTTAGTCAGGCACACTGATGTCGCACTCACCAAGCTAAACAAGGAGAAGGTTACTGTCAGCTGCCTGTTGGGTTCCAGGATCCGCCACATAACCCACGCACTCAGGTCACTCAACAGCAAGTACAAATATGACTCTATCACTGTCCATGTTGGTGTAAATGACCTGAGACGTACCTCCCTGGACTGCATGAAAAGAGACATGGAAGAGCTCTCCGATCTTGTAGCCCAGACAGGTATGACCCTAGCCCTGAGTAGCATTCTGCCATCATCCTCCAGAATGATACCGCAGTACAAGGACAAAATGATTGACTTCAACAATTGGCTAAGCTTCTGGTGTCATTCTAAGAGTCCAGAGAGCACCCCTGCACTACCAGGCTATAACCTCATACCACACTTTTCAGCCATGTAACCTGGACCGAAACACCAAAGGCGGAGGTGTGTCCATATTCATTAAGGATATCAACACCTCCAGGCTAGTTGCTCAGCATAATGCATCCGAGGTTATCCAAGTGCAACTAACTCTGGGCAAAACTGCAATCCAAATTGTAGCTTGCTACAGATCCCCCACCATGCCCCAGGATTCCCACTCCTCTTTTATTGATGTGCTGGAAAATATTAAGGTTCAACCAAACACCCTAATAATGGGCGACTTCAACTACCCCACCATTAACTAGGAAAACTACTCGTGTACCAACTCCTTAGCTCAACGCTTTCTGGAAATCATAAACTCCAATGTCCTGAATCAACTTATCCACACCCCCACCAGGGGCAACAATATCCTAGACCTAGTCATTACCAACATGAGTGACCAGTGTTCCACACCTGATGTCAACTCCTCGGTCCGATCTGACCATAAGCTAATCACCCTTGATATCCACATCCCACCCCTACCCCCATTAAGGAAACCACGGTAAAAAATGTATCCAAAGCTAACTTCATGCTTCTTAAGACAGAAGTGGTGAACTTCATGACACCCATGCAGATGGACAATACAGTTACAACTGCTGAATCCTACACAAATGCACTCTATAAGCACTTACACAAATGCATGGATCAAGCTATCCCAAACAGAACCAAGACGCTATCCTCCAAAAAAAGGAAGCCAATCTGGTGGTCCCCTGCCATAAACAAACTGTACAACAGAAGGAAGAAACTGTTGCAAAAGAGAGTAAAATCCCATGAGTGGTGGAGCTCCCTGGTCAGCCTTAGTAAGAAGCTGAGATCCCTTATAAGATCCTCCAAAGCTAGCTACGAAAACAAAATTGCCACTAATTCTAAGGACAGCCACAAAGCATTCTATAGCTATGTCAAAAATCTCGATGGCAACACCAAGATCTGCTTTGAGTTACAGCACAACGGCACGAAAATTACAGAACCAACTGATATTGCCAACATCCTGGCAGATAGGTTCAGTGCTAACTTTACCCCCCCACACCCCCTAAACAGCCCATATCTATACAGGAAGAATGCAGATTCCCTGTAATCACAACTACGCAGGTAAAAGCTGCACTCTCTAAAGCCAAAAACAAAGCATCCAATGGACCGGACAACATCCCAGGCTGCGTTTTACATGAACTTCAGAACAAACTGGCTCGTGGCTCCCCACTTAAGCAACATGTTCAATAATAGCCTCACATCAGGCTTTGTGCCCACTGAATGGTGCACAGCAGTAGTTATCCCACTCCACAAAGGGGGAGCCACCATTGATCCCGGGAACTATCGACCTATTAGCCTGACGAGCCTGGTCTGCAAGGCCATGGAATGCATCATCATGGAACTCATAAACAAAGACATTGGTAACCTCCAAACTCTGGATCCCACCCAGTTCAGGTTTGTGAAAGGCAGATCATGCCTCCTGAACCTGATTGACTTCTTTGAGGCAGTCACTAAAGCCGTAGATGAGGGTAAGGTGGTTCACACAGCCTATCTTGACCTCGCCAAGGCTTTCAGCATTATCCCCCATTCTGGAATTATAGCTAAACTCACTAAACTAGGTATAAATCCCTACGTCACAAGATGGGTTGCCAACTGGCTCACTGACAAGAACCCACACTGTAAAAGTTGCAGACTCCAAATCTGACCTCAAACCGGTGACAAGTGGAGTATCACAAGGTTCAGTCCTGGGAACTCGCCTGTTTGGTATCTACTTTTCTGAAGTACAGGCTAACACAGAAGGCCTCTGGCTAACGAAGTTCGCAGATGACTGCAAACTAGGAGCCATAGTCAAGTCCCCAAATGATGTGGACATCCTACAGAAGGGCCTCGCTGAGACAGATGCCTGGTGTCAGAGCCATGGCCTCAAGCTCAATGCCAAAAAGTGCAGTGTCATCCCCTTTGGTAAAAACTCTGTACCCATGAACTACCACATAGGCAGCAATCTACTTAACACCGAATGTGTGATAAGAGACCTTGGGACCCATGTGGACAGTAGTCTCTCCTTTGATAGTCACATCGCCACAGTAGTCAGGAAGTCCTTCTATGTGGCACACACCATCATAAAAGGGTTTTCATACAGGAAAAAGGAGGTCATTGTTCCTCTCTACTCGACACTCATTAGACCCATTATAGAGTAACGCCCCTTTTGGAATGTACCTCACAAGACATCTGCAGCAGCTGGAAAGGCCACAGAAGTACCTCACAAAGAGGACTACTGGCCTCAAACAAATGCCCTACACTGACCGTCTCAAAAAACTCTAGCTTTATTCTGTCGCATATCACCTACTCCAAGGTGATCTCTGCCTAACATATAAAGCTATGTGAAACCCAGAGCTGTTGGATATGCTACACCTAAATAAATCCCAATCCCTCTGAGCTACACACTCTAGGGACTTAAACCTTGTCACCACAATAAACAGGACATGCTGGAGGGATAGATTCCTACCCCAGAGACTTCCCATACTCTGGAACAGGCTACCCATCTATGTCAAGCAAAGTTCTTCATTAGCACTCCTCAAGAAAAATCTTGATGAGTGGATGGGAAGTAGGAAATACACCCGGAGAGCACTTCTCTGTCTCTGCTCGACAGTGGCACAGGAAAATAGCTTTCTTGGGTGGGTAAGCCAGGGAGCCTTGTTGGCTAGGCTTATGTATACCCTTAAGCTGTTTAGCCTAGTACCTACCTATGAACCTAAGACAGAGCTTTAGAAAAGGAAAGGGGCAAATTCTATAGAAATAAATGGAAATTGTGAGAACTGTACTTGCAGAATAATGTTCAGGAGGAGGTGTGATGTTTAAGGAAAGGCAAGAATTCAGCAATTTATGTAATTTTGAAATGATGGTTACAAGGGAAGAAAAATATGTGATGTATAATGTATGCAAATGGAGAAATGTTGGTATGGTTTGTTTTCTTTTCTCTTTTTTGCTTATTTCTTAAGTGATAATTTAAAAAGGTGTTAAAAAAGTAAGTAGTCCAATACTTTTTAAATTATGTGAGAATCTTCTTACATATCTATCGGTGATGCTTTGTATACAGTTACCCCGCCTCTAATGTCTTGGTAAATATGTATGGTAATTATTGTACTGAGGCCTTTAAGATGTATCAGGCTAGTTTCTTTTTAATTTAAGTACATTTAAGTAATTTTAATAATACCTATGTGGTGACACTTTTAGCAGAGCATGCATATCTTGCATTCCAGAGCATTTTCTGAAAAATAAGCTTGAAAAGCATAAGAAAAACAAATGTAAACATTTTAGGAGCAATAAAAGATGTTAAAACTGTAGAGAATAGCAATGTTATCAGTAAGAAATATTTTTGCAGTGATAATAGTCAAGTGCATTCATAGTCTTTTCCATACATATTATAGTATATTATAATGCACACAAATCCCAAATTATATTTCCTAGTCTTTCACAAACAAATGTTAATATCTTGAAAACTATACAGTGTAGGCATATATTGTTACATTTTTTTTGCTAGCCAGACATAAGCTTTCACATGACAACAAGTGCATGTGTATTGGGATATTTGCAGAAATATGAAAACATATATTTAGTGGTATAACTAGTAAAACAAATACTGGGTATCTCTCATGATTTCCTCAACAACATCTAACGTTTCACCTGATGTCATGTAAGAGTTTTTAAGTCACTTGGTTTCTGAAGTAAGTACATATGGAAATATTGCTTATTTTAATAATTCTGAACAAACTAGCATGATGGTCAATATAGTGTGATATAAACCAGCAGTTTCAGTGACCAGTCCTGTTTCCAGCATTGGTGTTTCCCACTGTAAGCTTCAATAAAATATTACTCTCTGAGTTATGAAGGTCTGAACATAAATATGAAAATCTGAATAATAAGTGACAAAGATTGTTTTCTCAACTGCAAGGCATCCCAGACATTTTTTAACACCTGTATTAAATTATCAATTAAGGCACAGGCAAACATATGTTAACATAAAAGGAAACCAATCAAATTAACATGAACATATTTCCAGTTGCATTCACTATACATCACAAATTTTCTTTTTTATAGCTATCTTGAATCCAGCATTACATAAATTCTCCTCCTCCCAAACATTATTCTGCATGTATTATTCCCAAAATTTCTATTTATTACTATTTAATTTGCTCCATGTTTCTAAATGTCCCACTTTCAGTTATTTTATCTCTGTTACAATATTCATTATTTCAAATACATTTCAATTTAACTTTGATTTACATTTTCTAGTAATTGCTTTTTGGCAGCTACCAGAATTAAACTTAACAAGGCATTGCTGTGTCTAGGCAATTCAGATCCTGTATCCCAGCTCAAAAAATAATTTCCTTAGTTACACCCAATTACACCAAATATTCTGACAGAGTACTCTAGGGAATTTTTAGTCTGCCAGCTCATTACACTCCCAAAATATATGTTCCTAATTACCTCTTTCTTCCCCATTCACGTCCAACAGTTGCCAACTACCTGAGGAAAACTTCTTTGGAGTCTGCTTAGGGTATAAAAATACCAATGTAAAGACTTCCAAACAAAAATCTTAAATCTTCTAGATTTTGTTGCATATTTGGGAGCTATACATTGCTGTTATCCAATCTCTCTTCCCAATCTCTTCTAACTTCCTTTGATTAATTCATATAGTTATTGTGCAGTATTTTATATGCTGTACTAATTATCCCTTATTTAACAGCAGCTTCTGTGCTACATTCAACTAAAAATGCTACCAGAGCAGGTTGTTCACTTAGGATCCCCTATCCCATTCTCTTTGCCTATACTCTGATATCAATCCCTGATAGGGAAGGCAGCCTCTAGCCTGCAGTCCAAATGTCTTCTTGGCCTCTTTACACACTATTTCCCCCTGTATAGTTATTAGCTCCCAATACCTTGGTTTCTTTTACAGTTTTCTCCAGTAATCTCCACCCCTGTTGCCTTTTCCCTGTACCCCTAATTATAGTCATCCCTACTGGCATGATCTCCTTTTTCCATACTTTCTATGGACTTTGAGTGTGAAGCAGAGTCCCTCTTCTGTTTGACGGCTCACTTTTTTGTTGAATAAACTTTTGTATTTCCTCCTTAGCCTTTTCTGCATCAACAGCATCCTTTATCCTCCTGGATAAAAGTATTCTGAAGATAGTTGGATACAGCAGCTTGAATCTCACTCTTCTTGATATTATTACTTGGATAAATTTGCATCTCTTCTTCGTAGTGTATGATAAATAATCATTTTCTACAAATGCTGTGCTGTCTCCCATTTTTAAAACTTTTCCCTTCTGCCACAGTTTTGTCAGAGTCAACTTTTTCTGCTTGTGTGATTGCATCTTTACCAATACAGGTCTTGGCTGCTTTTTCATGGCCAAGTTTGGAGCATGCACTCTGTGTGCCCTTTGAATTAACTAATCCACCTGTAGAATACCAGTTCAGTTGCTTATCTATGCTTTCATAAAATTAATACAGTCCGTTTCTTCTGGTTTCTCTGTGATTCTGTTTTCTAACTCTACCATTTTTTTTTTTTTTTGAAACTGTTTTTGAAAATTCTCATACTCGGACATCTTTTTCTCCATTTCGGTCTCTGATTTTTGCAGTTTTATCAGTTCATCTGAATAGCTATTTAAAGCTTCTGTTTTTTTCCATATCATTTTGTTATCTGAGTTTATATACTCCTTCATTGTTTCATTTATTTTAATCACCCCTGAGTATATTTCATTTATTTCTCCTGTAATTTACTGGAAACTATCTGTTGTATGAAAGCTGAAGCTTGAACTGTTTTTTGCTAAACAGTGGCAGGACTCTTTCCAGTCAGTGTTTTCTCTTCACATTTTCTAGTTGATTTTCTTTCAGGTTCTTCAAATTTCTTCTTTGCTGGTATCTTGGCAGTGTACTTACTAGCCAGTAATTGAATATTGCCCAAGCTTACTATTTCACTGGAGGTTTTTTCTCCATTTTTGTTTTCACACTGGGAGAACTGAAATTAAGCTGTTTATCAGTGTGCGGCCATGTTGGAAAATTACCCAAGTTTACTTTGAGCCAAGCTATATATATATATCTCTGTCTTCTTTCTAGAACCTAAAATGAGGGATAAATGATTCTTCATACTCTGGATGCCCACAGGCAGCTCAGATATTATCCTGACAGAACTAAAACCTTCAGAAGTTTTGATAAGTTTATTTGTTATGAAGGTAAGAAAAAAAAAAAAGACTTTCAGTGTCAACACAGCTAATTTCCAAATGATTACCTCCATGCTATTTTTTTTTAATTATTATTCCCACCATAAGAAGTCAGTTCCAAGCAGGGTCAAGGCACACCCTACTAAAGCCTTGGCTTCTTCAGTGACTTTTTAGAAAGTGATGGACAGCAACCTTGACCTCTGTACAGAAATTTACAAAGAACTACAAATTAGACTTGTTTTCAGGTATAAAGCTGGCTTTGCTAAGACCATTCTCCAGGGATGTAGGACTGTGTGGGGTCCAGAGTTTGCAGATCTCCAATGTCTTTGTTTATGAGTTCCATGATGATACTTTCTATGGCCTTGCAGACCAGGCTTGGCAGGCTAATGGGGCGGTAGTTCCCAGGGTCTGTTGTGGCCCCCCCCTTTGTGGAGTGGGATAACTGTCGCAGTGCGCCATTCAGTGGGCACAAAGCCTGAGGTGAGGTTATGATTGAACATGGTGCTTAAGTGGGGTGCCAGTTCATTCTGTAGTTCATGTAGAAGGCAGCCTAGGATGTTGTCAGGTCCCATGGATGCTGTGTTCATTAACTACCACATAGGTGGTAGTCTACTTAACACCGAAAGTGTGATATGAGACCGTGGGACACAGGTGGAACAGTAGTCTCTCCTTTGATAATCACATCGCCACAGTGGTCAGGAAATCCTTCTACATGGCATACCTCATCACAAAAGGTTTCTCATCCAGAAAAAAAAGAGGTCATTGTTCCCCTCTACTCGTAACTCATTAGACTCATTATATAGTACAACACCCCTTTTGGTATGTACCTGACAAGACATCTAGATCAACTGGAAAGGCCTCAAAAAATACCTCACAAAGAGGATTACTGACCTCAAACAGATGCCTTACACAGACCGACTCAAAAAACTCCAGCTTTACTCAGTCGCATATCGCCTACTCAGAGGCGATCTCTGCCTAACACACAAAGCTATGTCAAATCCAGAGGTGTTTGACATGCTCCACTTAAAGAAATCCCATTCCCTCTGAGCTACATGCTGTAGGGACCTAAACCTTGTCACCACAATAAACAGAACTTGCTGGAGGGATAGATTCATATCCCAGAGACTTCCCATACTCTGGAACAGACTACCTATGTCAAACAGTGCTCCTCATTAGCACTCTTCAAGAAAAATCTTGATGACTGGATGGGTAATAGGAAATTCACCCTGGGGATCACTTCTGTGGTTCTGCTTGACAGGGGCACAGGAAAATAATTTTCTTGGGTGGTGAAAGCCAGGATACCTTTTTGGCTAGGCTTGTATAGGCCCTAGGGCCAGTAGCCTAGTACGTACCTATGAACTTCATTCTTCTTCCTCTCACTCTGACATTTGCTATTCTACCTATATTGCTTAGGCTACAACAACAGTGACCAGATGATGAACATAGTGCAGTTATGTAAGTAAACTTACCGCAACAGTAGATGGTCAAATGATTGTTGCTGCAGTAGCCATTCCCTCCAATGTTTATATGGATTTTACACACCAGGGTGAGAACATAAATTCTTTTTACCTAACATTGACCTTTTTCAGGGCCTTAGCTTCTCTCTTTCAGTTTGCATGAAAGCTCTGAAGGCCTTGGTGATAAGACTGCTGATTTTATTCCTGCTCTGCTCAAGCTTCCAATAACCTGGGAGTGTGGAATGTGCCCTTAATCTTTGGAAGTTGGCTGGCCATTACATCTTAGGCATAGATTTGAACATTTACTGTTATGGTAAGTTTCTTTACATAACTGTATTTTCTGTGTTCTCCAATTTGAAGTGACCTCAGAGGTATATGTATATAAAAATGATAGTGTGGGGACAAAGTCGCCACATTGGGGTATAGGGAGTGCAGACACCCACTAAGAAATTCCTTGCAGTTCAGTACTGTTTAAGTTAATATGCAGCAGTTACATGGGGTAGCAGAACATGTCAGTAAGTTGGGTATCAGTAACCAGTCCTTTGATTTTAACTAAGTAAACCTGCAATTATATATGCATATTGTACTATCTTTCATAGAAAAAATAAATAATTTGTTACAATAAACAGGTACTGGGATTTTCAGCAGAGATGTTGAGCTTTAGAAAGATGGCAAAGGCTGCAGCAAGATGGAATGCATGTGAGCATTTCATAGTCATTTGATCTGTATGTATATTACACACAATTCTGATCATTGTCATGCCATCAGATCTGCACAACTTTTCTGACTGCAATTGAGAGTAGGTGCCACAAGGAAGTCACCCCAGTAGTCCACAGATACTCACTGTAAGGTAGTATTAGTATTAGTAATATACGGGAATCCGCCACAGGCTGATGCCCTCCCAACCAGCCTGATGCCCAGAGATGTTCATCACAGAATCACTGCTGCAGTAGCCTTAGTTATATTGGATGGCCTAAGATTGGACCACCTATCCATCTTCCAAAGTGTCAGAGCATCTTGCACATACCTTGCCCTCTGCCTTGTATAAGGGAAGCAGGAGAAAATCAGAGGCTAGGGTACCAAAACCACTTGCTGCTGAAGTGTGTGCTCCTCTGTGGACTTCCACAGCTTGACTGCTGGCTAGTACACCTTCAAGGCTGGGCTGATAAGTATCCCATTGCATGCTATCTTCCACATCAATATTTCTGAAAGGAAATTAGTTATTTCTGTTTAAAAATATTTTGTGATTCTGTGAGTTTTAGTAATTGTCACTAAAAATTTCTGCGAGAAACGTTGGGTGTTCATTGTGTTTCACTGTTGCAGTAATAACTGCATGGGGTTTCCTCCTGTAAAAGCCCTGAATACCAGATACTTTTTCCTCTCTTCCAGGCCCACAGAGCCACCCATCAGATGTTGGGATGTCAGGGTGTAAGAGCTGGGCTGGCACTAATTTCTCAGTTCTTTCTTGCTGTCAGAGCCTGATAGAGCTTCATAGTGCTGTTGGTCAGTCCAAAGCCAGAGTTTACTGTAATAAACTAAGTACCCATTGGGGATCTGTTTCCTTATTATTGTCTACTGTGGTGTTAGATGTCAATTGCCAAGAAAAATACTTGCTTAGACTGTGGAAAACAAATCCCTTACTGGGATTTCTGCACTTTGTATAGTTTTTGTATGGGCTCAGAGTACAAAGTAACTGTTTGCAGTGCATATTTTAATTCTAGGGCAATCAAACATAGGGGAGGAATCAGCAGAGAAAGTCTTGGCAAAAGAAAGGGAGCATCAGGTGCCCAAGTGTACTAGAGCATGTGCTGGCCGCACTAAGCTTGAGAAACATCCAAAACAGTTAGATTTGCAGACAACAGCTAGTCAGCATCAGTCAGTCCGTCCATCTAAGCTCCTAATTATCAAAGGAGGAAAGACACTTTTGCAGTCATCTGCACTGATTGACTGTGTGACTGAGGCCCCTACATAGACCATTTTGAAGTCCAATATGCCTTCAGTCCCCTTAACATACAGATGGGCTGAAGGACTTGGGTCATTAAATGGGTTCAGGATCTCTTTACAGGTCCCAGCTTCCCACTCCCATTCCAAGATTGCCAAAAGGGAGGGCAGAATCCCCTGTTTAAGAGAGGAATCTTCAGCTGATCATGCACAGGCCACAGTCACTGACTCGTAACCTGGGCCAAGTACATCTGATGCCAAGCCTAAATTCAGGCCCAAGGCGAAATCAAAGAAGGCTGTATCCAGCTTGCATCAGCTTCGGCCTTCAGGGTCTCAGTCACATCAGGCCTTACCTGCAGGACCTTGTCAGGCTGGCTGAGGATCTCATGAGGTCCAGACTGCTTAGTCATAACAAGACCTCTGCTATAAAATCTTTCACAACTTCTGAGGTAGTCATTGGTGAATTGGGTATATAAGTTTTAATTTATGGGAAACATTTAGGGCAAAACTTTATCATGATCAACATTTATTTACCTTTGGTGACTGAAATATTCAGATCTGCCCGGAGATGTGTCAGCTGGAACCAGGAAAAAATATCAGTTGTCTGCTAGAAAGTTACACATATGCTTGGTTCCTTTGGTATGATTGACCCACACAAGGCTTTGAGTCCTTCTGTGCAGGTATATACATATTATTCATGTACCTCAAATAATTTGTCCAGGGTTGACAATTTATATTACTCAGGAGCACAGTTATCTCCTCAATAATGTACTAGTCACTACTTTGCAAGTCTCTGACCATGCTTCAGTTCAGTTATAATTGCAATTGACTCTAGAGCCTCTTTTTATTCTTTGAAAACTTGACTAACACTTTGTTGGGAGGAGGAGATGCTTCTAGACTTGGGAGGTATTTAAAAAGTTTGGTCAGATAAGATGAGACCCTGCAATACTGGGGTAATGTCAAGTTGCATAATTCTTTTGAAAATATAAATTTAGTAAGATTAAGTTTTGAGTTCAATTGTTGAAACTCCAGAGAGAGATGAATAGGGGATACTAGGATTAGCGGGTAAATAACAGGACCTAAACAGACAAATAGATGTCATGCCACAGTATAAAGTAGAACAGGCCCTACATGCCCTAAAAATGAAAAGACATTGACCTTTCCCCTTCAAATCTAGCTTTAAGATTATGTAAACAGGAAACTGAGATATATGTTAAGCAGGTTAAGAGACCATTGTTTTGGGAAAATGGGCTCATCTTCTGTGGACAGTATTTATAGCTTATTACATCCAGTTATATGATAACTCATTGGATCAGTATCCTTTACAAACTATTAAAAGTTATCTCACCTTACTTTTTCTGATTCATTTATTACTGATGGACTTCCTATGGAGGTGTATAAATGGGGTGGACAGATTTTTACTAAACCTTTTGCTTAGGGTAAGTATTGCTGTATTGGGAGGTTCTCTCCCACCTTCTTCTTGGAAGGAAGCTATAATTTCATTGATCCTTAAACCAGTTAAGGACCTCTCGCTTCCATCCATCATAGACAAAATTCTGTCTGGCTATATTATCAAGTAGATTGATATATGTATTACCCATTTTAATCCACCCAGATCACACTGGCTTTATTCGTGGACAATCCACCTTTGACAGCCTTATTAGAGCTTCTCTGTTAATAGAGAATGCAGATAGAATGTGGAATAGTTTTAGCCAATTTTGATGCAGGGAAAGAGACTGATTAAGCTGGGATTTTCTTTCAAAATCATTGTAGTCGTGGGGCTTCCTATGGAATGGGTAAAGTCACTGGCCATTCAGATTACGAAGTCCCCCATAGAGAGATACTGGTTAAGGGGGATAGAACATAAACTCTCATTCTATGTCAATGATCTTTAAGTCTTTCTGGTCAACCCAGAAGACCCCATTCCTTTGGTGTTTTAGGTGTTGAGACAATTTGGTGATATGCCTGCTTATAAGATAAATTATAAGATAAATTCAGAGAAAACAAAAGTTAAAATCAATTATACTCCTCCCTTCATTCTGTAGTGGCTCCAAATGTTAAAGCAAAGTTATCAACATATTATTTTGGAAGGATTCTCAGTTTAAAGCTTAGTCATTATGAAGACACTTATTAAGAGTGTATTGGAGGGTTTTAAGAACACAGCTAACAATAGCTGGATAAAGGATTTTTTTTACCAATAAGGTGTGAAGTTAATTGACGAATTTGGTCTTGCGTGGTTCATTGGTTGTTGCAAAAATGTGAGTGTGTCTGTTATTGGGAGCAGATAATTGAAGGGAATACACCACAAACTTGGGACTCTTTTCAGACATTGTATAAACTTAAGGGTAAAGTAAAAGAGGCATAGCTGAAACTGGTTAACAAACATAGTGTTGCCCTGGGAGTAACTGTTCCAGAATCAGACTGATAGAAGCCAAAGGAGGAAGTTGTTACTGATACTTAACACATGCTGCAAGGTCTCACAAGTTTCATTTTTGTGGTTGGCAGTGTCACTTCAGGTATTTTTAGACACCTTCTAGACTACATAGATATTCCCAGACATATTTCCCAGTTGTTGGCCCTGCTGTACAGGGACCGCGTGGGACTGGCTGCATGTGTTTTGAGATTGCCCATCACTTTGGCTATTCTGCTTCCAAGAAATTTGAGATAAGTTGTGGCCCAATCAGATACAGCTTGTTGCTCATCCTTCTATAACATAGATGCCAAGCAGGCTGGGCATTTGTTTAGATGTTTTAATACATAGGAACACATCAGGATGGCTAGCAGCATCATAAAATACAAATTGGTTAACAGACAGACCTTATATACATACATGCTTACATCTCAACAGTTTACTGCAAAATGCTAGTCAGGTTCACACGTGCTCAGTATTTATACACTTGTGCAAGCCCTTGGATAGCTTCTTAAAGTTACATACACACACACATTGATCTACATCCTCCTCCTTAAAAAGACTGCCCTTGGTAAATAGGGTTACCACTTGTCCCACTTTGCAAGGGACAGTCCCTCTTTGGGCAGTAGTGTCCTGCAAAAAAAATGGCAAATCTCCTGAGATTTTAAGACAAAAATATTTCCTAAGTTTTCTTTAGTTGGATAAAACATTTTTTTTTTATCTTAAACACCTAAATGTTACATGAAATGGCATAAGCAACTCAAGTGCTAGAAGAATAAGGTTTTATTTTGACAAAAAAAGTGAAGTTCTATCCTTTGTACTGGTCAGGGGTATGTTTTGTCCCACAAAATCTGACATTTCTACAAGAAATGTCTCACTTTGGGCATTTGAAAAGGTTGCAGCCCTGTTGGTAAAAACAATATTAGAGTTAAACATGCATTAAAATAAATATTAGAAACAAAAAACAACATTCATCTCCAGTTGCCGTGTATCTGTTACAGGGTTTAGAGATATGACCATGTCTTGTAACATAATAATCTGGACTAAATTTAGCAACAGGGACAGTCTTCAGTGCACAACTCATATCAGGAACTTCAGGGTTCATCACAGGAAAGGGAATATTCTCTGGAACTTCCTCCGGAATTAGAACACTGGACAACTCATTCGGAGATGGTCTCTCTCTCACAGGCTATATGCTTTGGTGTAGACCCAGACACCAGTTGCTTCCGATTCCACCTAAAGTCTGCTCCTTGTGCTTCCCCGACACCAATCCAATCACATTTCTTCTCGTAATGGCTTGATGAGTGGTTTGCTGGTTTTATCATAGTAGGACTTCTGGGTTAAATGCTTCTTCAACAGATTGGTTTTCACTGACCTGTTGTTCTTGGCACATGTTAACAACAATTTGACTACTGATTGTAATGTGGTTCTGGTTTGTCTCAACAGAAGTCTCTGAGCAAGTGAACCAAGATGTTTACCACGGGGAAAATTTCTGAGATTCAAGAGATTCAGGAAAACATCACTATTATCTTCTTTTGATTTCTCTAGTAACTGTTTTGCACTTTGAACTGCACATTTTGCCAAACCATTTGACTGTGGGTACTCAGTGCTACTAATGACATGAGTTGAGTCCCACTCTTCAGCAAATCTTTTGAACTGTTGGCTTGTAAACTGAATGCCATTGTCAGAAATAAGTGCGTGGACTACCATGTACTGCAAAATGATGCTTCATCTTAGTAATGACCATACTGGATGCTAGGTTATGAAGTAGATCAATCTCGAACCAATTGAAGTAAGAGTCTACTAACACCAAATAATGTTGACCATTCCACTCAAAAAATGTTGGTGGCTACTGTCGACCAAGGTAGTTCTGGAATCTGGTTTAGCTGAAGTGGTTTCTTCTGTTGATGTGGCTTAGTACTATTACACATGAAACAAGATAAAAGTTCTCTCTCAATGTCTTGTGACATAGAAAGCCAAAATACTAGCCCTCTCATCCTTCTTTTGGTAGAGTCAGTTTCTGGATGACCACAATGCAAGATAATGTACTTTTGTTGCAAGGACTTTGGAACAATTACTTTAGGACTATATATAATGATACCATTGTCAGACAAAATCTCATCTCTGTATGGAAAATAAGGCTGCACTTCTTGAGGTAAACTAGATTGCTTTTATGGTCATCCCTGATTGATAAAGTGGTTGAGCCTTTGTAAAACTGGATCTTTGGCTGTGTGATCCCTCAGCTCATCAAGACGTGGAAGAAAAATTTTTCACTTCCATGACTTTAAAATCAAGGTTCTCATTTTCATGCCGTTCAGTTGTGTTTCTGGATGATCTGGACAATGTATCAGCAAGATAAAGAAGTTGCCTTTCTTGTAGACAAGATTGAAATTAATCTTTTGCAATCTCGGCATCAACATTACAATCTGGTTGGAGCAGAATGCATAGGTTTTCTTAAGATATGACTAACTAGTGGTTGGTGGTCTGTTTTGATTTGGGTAAGTCTTATCATAAACATAATCATGGAACTTTGAACATGTAAACACAATTGCGAAAAGTTCTTTCTCAGTCTGGGCATACTGCATTTCAGTTTGGCTAAGAGTTCTCAATGCTTAGGCAACAGGTTGATCTTTTTGCAGAATGACTGCAATAAGACCAAATTTTGAAGCATTACAGGAAAGTGTTACTGGATTGTGAACATCATCTGAGAGTTGGTGGACTAGCAATTCACTGTTTTAGGACATCAAATGCTATCTACTGTTGCTCTAACCAAGACCATGCTACATCACATCTTTATGTGTTAGCTCTCTAAGCAGTGCTGAAAGTTAGCTCAAGTCTGGAATAAACTTGCCTAGGTAGTTAACCATGCCAAGAAACGTTGCAGGGCTTGAACATTGTGTGGAGCTGGCATCTCAAGAATGGCTGTTTGCTTTGAAGGGTCTGGTCATAGGCCTGTACAAGTAAATACATGACCAACATAAGTAACCTCTTGTAGCCTGAATTTCCATTTCTGTGGATTAAGCTTAAGATTCACTTCATGTGCTCTTTCCAGAACTTTTCTGAGGTTTCTGTCATCTTCCACTTCACCATTACCTCTTACTAATATGTCATCTACTTCAATAGCACAAGGATACCCAGAAGAAATTTGCTCTATTGCACGTTGAAAGACTTCACTTGCAGAATTTATCCCAAATTGCATTCTCAAAACACTCTACCTTCCAGAGTACTGAAAGTAGTGAGCAATGAGAATTTTTTTGTCAAGCTGAATTTGCCAAAATCAACTCTTTGCACCTCAGACAGAAAAAACAGTGGCATTTGGCATCAAGGCTGCAACTTCTTCGACTGTGCGCATTGGATGATGAAGTCTTTTTTAGTGCTTTGTTCAAGTCTTATGGCTCAAATACATATTCTGATGTTGTCTGAGCTTTTCTTATGAGCTACCACCATGGAAGATACCCATTCAGTTGGTGTTGCAACTGCACAACTCACACTTTGTCACACCATTTTAAATAGCTCAGCTTTGACTCTGCCCTGCATGGCTATTGGAACTTTTCAAGCTGGCCTGATAACTGGACTGACCTCTGGGTTTAACCTCATGGAGTACACAATTGGAAGCTTCCCTAATTTATCCCTGAAAAGATTAGCATAGGTAGAAAAAAGGTACTGGGCGAAATTAGAGTAGTGGTCTTTTAAGCTGATTTGGTGGACTTCCTCATTAAATGAAAGCAGTCCCATTTCAAATGGTCTTTGAGCCCTAATAAAAACTGCACATGCCTCTTGATTACATAAAATAAGTTGCAACTCCACCCAGCACAGTAACATGAAAGCACTACAGAGCCTTCAGTCTGAATTTCTTCATCTCCATAAGCATCAAGCTTCAAACACCTTGCCAAATCAAACCTTTCACCATGACAGACTAGCAAATGTGTCTGCTGACATAACATTGCACTTAGAACTTGTGTCAACTTTGAGCTCTGTGGGTTTGCCATTTATCTGAACAGTACAAAATACTTCATTCTTTTCCCTCAAATCTACTGCATTGCCTGTTTCATGAAGCAGTGACGCACTATCAACATAAAGAGTAGGGTTACAGCTCTCTAATTAATCAACTTGTTTCTTAAACTGCTCCTTCTTAATAAAAGAATGTATGCCTTTTGATTTACAAAACCTTTTAAAATGATTCCACTTATTGCACTTGTGGCATTGCTGACTAAAATCTAAACATTTATGAAACTGGGTTAAGGCTCATGCTTTGAGTTTGCTGACTAACTCTTGTGCTTCACTGAGACTCTGCAAACTCTGGGGTTTACCAGTGGGTGCTGCAGGGGCTACAGTTGCTGCCATGTGCTTGGGCCTGTTTCTTTTAACCACGTGCTGCATACTATCAACATGAGCTTTATCACTGTATCTTCTAGAGCTATTCTCATTTGTAAGCATATTTGTTTGCTTTTCTGTGAGCTTGTATATCTGACAAATCTCAATGGCCTTATTCAAAGTTAAATTATTGTCACAAAGCAAAATTTTTTATCAACTCACCCCTTAAATCACCAAATCTACACGTTTTAGCCTTATTTCTCAAGTCAGTTACATATGCTAAAATAGTTTCACCAGGCTTTTGATCCCTTGTATAAAATAAGTGCCTTTCCATTGTAATATTTGGGGGTTACACATTTCTCTGAATTTACGTTTCAAGCATTCTGTGTTCTCCCTTAACTCAGGTGGTACAACAATATTTATTTTTATTTATTTGTTTGCAGCTGGTTTACCAGGATGGTCCACTGGGCTAAGATGGCCCATTTTCAATGGAGTCCTGGGGAGAAAAGCTCCAAACATACAAATATACAAAATATTTGATAATAAACATGCAGAAGACTGCACAGGATATAATAAACAATTTTGTAGAGTATTACAAGTACAACTGCAAGCATGAATTTAGATACAATTTAAAGGAAGAATAAGCATCATAAGTATTATTTGTAAAAAGTTGGTTCCCCCTCTCCTGTATAGATAGCAGGTGCATACACAAATGAATGTTCCCTTTCCATTGCCTTCTGACCCAGCTAGACTAAGCAGAATAAATGTGTGGTCAGCTTTATCAGAAAATGCAGCCTGTATGAAAATGTCGCACTCTTGCTCATACACTCCAGTTCTCAGCAATATCATTGTCAAACACAAGTGAACTGGGTTTTCAAAATCCATCTGCCATTCCCATGTGCAAATACACTGAAAATATGGCCCATGTAATTATGTACGGACAAACTGTTCTGTGAGCTTGTAATAACATTCAAATGCACAATAAACTCCCCAAAATACTGTACTTTGTGAAATATGCTCTGAAATGGCTGTATTCTGCAAAATAACTTTACTGCAATACTACACAAATGTGAACACTTTATACACTTCTAATAACTTGAATATTTTTGATTAATACAAAAAATAAGTGACTAGCAAAAATGTGGTAGTTTCCTGTTATTTTATTGGTTTTATGCAATTCGGACTTTATTTCAAACATTTTCCATCGTAATTTGAATATTTTTATCAATATTGAACATATTGGTTTATGTGAATATTGTTTAGAGCATTCTGTATGCCTCATTTCATATTTTGCAAATAAGAAATAGTGCTAAGCAAGTTTTAACATCTGAAATTCGTTTCTGACATGTTTCGTGAAGTATATGTACAGTAGGGATGATTCACTCTTGTATATTCCTCCAGTTCCAACAAACTGCCTCTTGGACTCAAACTGAAGAATTTGGATTCCATCCTGGCTTCAAGTTGTTTTAGACATGCCGCTCAACCTTCTCTGACATAGATGACTAGCAGATGGGGTATTTCGTTTAGATGCTTTAATACATAGAAAAACAGGATAGATAGCAGCATCATAAAATGCAAACAAACTGGTTAACAGACAGATCTTATATACATACATACTTACATCTCAGCAGCTTACTACAAAATGGCAGTTAGACTCACACATGCTCAGTATTTATACACTTGTGCAAGCAGCTTCTTGAAGGTAATACACACACATTGATCTACACATCTCTCAAAGACATATTTTTATGGGGTACACGATATTCCCCTTTCTTCCCCTCAGTTTAGATTATTTAATCTAATTCTAATCTGGCCTAAAAACTATATTACCAAAAAGTGGAAAACTGCCACCCCCTCCATTTACAGATTTAGCAACATTAATGGAATCTCTTTCTGTTTTAGAATTGACATTCTCTATTCCACATGTTCAGGAGAAAAATGCGGACAAATGGTCTGTATGGATCTCAGAATATATGCCAAAAGATGGGTATGAGTTTTGCATTGCGTAGCACTCTACCTTCACCAAGGATGATGCCACAGTATGAACATAGATTTATTTTAATAATTGGCTTGGTTTCTGGTGTCACTCCAGGGGGATCCAATGTCTGTCAGCATTGGAGGACATGGTCAAAAGGCCATGTTGCTTTGCCAAGGATGGGCTGCACCTGTACTCCAAGGCTTTCGATAATTGGCTAAAACTTTATTCACCCCCCCCCCCCTTAGAGACATTTTAGGTAATTCTAAAAAGACAAAACTACCAACATAGTGAAGACATTTGCAAGCAACCTTAAGGTATCACTAATTAATGCTCAGAGCCTAAACAAAAAAAAACACACCTTTCAAGTCCTCATCACTCTGGAGAATGTAGACATCTGTACTGTAACAGAGTCTTGGTTTAAAGACATAGAAAATACTCTGAAAGTGCAAGGCTACAGTGTCTTCCACACATTTAGACCAACAACAGCACAGACTGGGGCCAAAGATGGAGATGTTTTGATCTACATTAGCAACAGACGTACCTCCAGGTTAGTTAAATATAATGACACCATGGAGCTCATCCATGTGCAAGTCACCATAGATAAGGTACCTCACAATATCATGGCTAGCTGCAGGTCACCATCTATACCGCTAGTCTCTCACAACTCTTACTTGGACCTACTGGAGCCATTTACCATCCAGCCAAACACCCTATTCATGGCTGAATTTAACTGCCCTGAAAATAGTACACTGCCTCAAACTCACTGGTGCAATGCTTCCTGGACTTTAACACAAACATCCTGGAACAGATAGTGCTCCATCTATTCAGAAGATCAAACATACTGGTTCTGGTACTTACCAACATGAGACAGCATTGCACCCCCCCCCCCCCATGTCACATCCCCACTTTGCGAGGTTGGATCACAAAGCTGTCTCTTTGAAGTAACAATCAGCCTAGAAAATTCAGCTAAACCAGTTACCATTAGGAGCTATTCAAAGGCAAACTACATCCTATTAAGTGACAGTTGGTCAAATTTCAAGGCTGTCCCCACCCCCAAGAATATACCTACCTATGAAGAATTATTCACAGAGTCCCTATACATACATGTGAATGGCTGCACAGAGGCTGCCGTGTCTGCCAGAAATAAATCCAAAACAAACACTAAAAACAAACACCACTGGCTGAATCCTTACCTAAACAGGGTACATAATAAAAAAAGGAAAACTCATAGCTAAAATCAGGAAGAGCAGCTCTCTTAAAGACAAGTGCTGTCTTATACAACTAAACAAGAAAGTAAGAGGTCTAATTAAGCCCAACAAAGTCAACTATGAGGCCAGAGTGGATGGAATAGATTACCAAATTACGTTAAAGCAAGTATTAGTTTAGATATTTTGAGAACAGCCTAGACACTTATGGGAGCAACTGTTTTGGTGTATTGGCAGGCAAAAAAGGCATTAATGCCAATGCTTGAAATATTTGTTTATATGTATATATGTATAGTAGACTCCCTCTTATCCGGCCATCAAATTTCTGCTGTAGCCCTAGCAAAAGACAACAGAAAAGATCAACACTTTTGCCTCCTCTGTGCTAAATAATGACAGACATTTGAGTTTTAGACTTCATATTAATTAGAAAAATGCATATTAACACAAATCCTGTTACTGTAGCTGATTAAAAACCTATACATGCTCTTTTGTATGCATTTTCTGATTAACCAGCCATTCGTTTATCCAGCCTAAGGTCTGGTCCCTGCGAGACTGGATAAAAGGGAGTCTACTGTATGTATATTATTATATTGTTATTGGTAGTATGTAGTATTATTATATGTATAGGATAGCCTCAAAGGCTAAGGGCAATCCGAATGCCTTCCTCAGCAACATCTGGAACCTTAGAGGTAACTTACAGCAGTGAGCCGAACCGGTGCTGAACTGTACCACCTTCACCAATCAAAGTGATAAAGCAAAACTACTGGATGATAAATTCAACTCAAACTTCATCTCCCACTCTTTCACAGCTCCACCAGGTAAGATCCCCTTCAACATACTTCCCCCAGCTATCAGCAGGAACCAGGTGCTGACACCAATCATTAAAGCCAAGAACACTGCCTCTATGGGTCCTGACAACATCCTGATTACCTGCTGAAGAGTCTAAAACATGACCTATCAGGGAAACTACAGCCTTGAAACAGGATACATTCCAAATGAATGGAGGACTGCAACAGTCATTCCCCTCTGCAAGGGCAGACCGTCAACTGACCCAGGGAATTGCAGCCTAATATACAAATCCATGGACCACATTATCATGAAAATGATAAACAAGGACATTGGCAACCTACAGACACTGGACCCATCCCAATTTGGCTTTGTTAAGGGCAGGTCATGCCTACTTAACCTGGTAGACTTCTTTGAGGGGGTCACCAAGGCAATGGACAAAGGTAAAATGGTACATACTGCATATTTTGACCTGGCTAAGGCATTTGATACAATATCCACTCGGGCATTGTTGACAAACTGACTGAGTTAGGTGTAAATCCTTACATAACTCACTGAATTCCCGGCTTCCTCATAGACAGGAGAAAAGAAGTCCGGATCTGTGTGACCACAACCACCAAGAGACCAGTCACCAGTAGAATACACCAAGGCCTAGTGCTAAGCCTGCTGCTGTTTTGCATCTACTTCTTAGAACTCAAGACTAACGTTCAAGGCCTCTGGCTCTTCAGGTTTGCAAATGACTGCAAATTTGGAGCAGGTATATATTCCATCCAAGACACCAAAAGCTTGCAAATGAGTTTAACACAAACAAATGACTGGTGGTAAAGCTATTTCTTAAAACTCCATGCCAAATATGCATTATAATGCCCTTTGGGAAATGGTCAATCCAAGTTAATTACTTGATAAAATGATCATGAGAGTTGATCCAGTAGTAAGGGATCTGGGAACATGTAGACAGTATTCTGACATTTGGCCAACACATAAGATAAGAAAATCATTCCATATTGCCCAGCTTATAGAGAAGGGTATGACATCCAGGTCCAAGGAATTATAATACCAGTTTGCTTGGCCATTATCAGACCTATCATTGAATACACTGCCTCCTTTGGCTTGTATCTGACAAGACACTTGCAACAGTTGGAATGACCACAAAGGTTTATCACCAGGAGAATTTAGGGTATGAATAGCTTGTCACAAAGAAACTGCTCCACAAATGGCAACATGAGGAAGAAGCCATGTGGATAACAAAATATCAGATAAATAATTTTAGTAAGATTAAGCGCTTTTGCCTTCTACTTAACAAAGACATCATCAGAATCAATACAACAGGTGCAGCCTTCAGTTTAGTAGATATGACCCATTTCACTGCTAATACACTTTTAAGTATGTCAATGAAGTTGTGTTGAAAAATGACTATATCTTTTTTGAGGGAGGACATTATCATCCCACCACAGGGGTAGCAATGGGTGCTGCCTCTATCCCTCTATATGCCAGTTTAGTTGTGGCATAATGAGAGAAAATTTATTTTTAACAGTGAATTTACTAGGCAATAGGGATTATTTGTGGATGATATCTCTATTTTTGGTGGGGTACTAAGGAGAGTATACATGACATTATGAAGTACATTAGTGACACCACCTATTTTTTGAGTTTTACATATGAAATATCTAGTGATAGGCTTTATTTGGATATAACCATCTCCAAAGATGCTGTTAATAAAAGGTTTACCTCTAATATTTATATAAACCCATCTACTCCAATTCTCTACTACATTACAAAAGTTGCCACCCCCCCATTCTCAAAAGAAGGGATTAATTAAGGAGCAAATAGTGAGGGTAGCCAGAATGATTTCAGATGATAACACCTTTCTATGAGAAGTCAATGTGCTTATGGATATGTTCACTAAGAGTGGATATTCACATAAACGTCTGAGTAATATTTATACGGAGGTCGTTAATAAAAGACACGGTGGTATCTGCCATCTTATTTTAGGTGAAACAATTGATCAAGAAGTTATAAATAAGGCTAGGAATAAGGTGGAAATATTTCCTAGTGCCATGGTTAGGACATATTCTGTGGATTTTGGAATTATTAAGGATAAAATCTCCAGGAACTGGAAGTTGTTTAAATTTAATAATATAACAGGCACTGTAGGTGAGCAACAGATATTTGTTTACAAAAGTATGAGGAATATTTTTTCTATAGATTCTTCTTGTGAGAAAAATAATCTGCATTAAATAATTTACTTGTATTGTACAAACCACTACTTGTTGTTTAAATTGTGTGTATGACTTTTGATACTTCATTCAGGGCTAGGGCCACTGCTACTGTTTTCAGGAGGTTTACTTGGCTACATTCTCATAACCTCCCAGATAATGTTAAAATGGGATTTTAAATTCTCCTTTGGATAGAGATTTAGTTTTTGCCCCTCTGCTGTAAAAGCTATCAAGAAGTATGATTAAAGAGAAAAGTTGATGCAGGAAATCTCCAAGACCTTTCAGCCCTCTTTTTCCAAATGATCTAAGGGATTCTGTAACATCTCATCCAGTTTGGGCAAAAAACAAAATAAAGTGTCTCAACAAAATGCAGGTAAACAGATGTTTAAGAAGAAATGGCACAGGGATTCCAAAAATAATTCTGAACCTTCCAAAACCAAGGACAGTCCAAATCAGAATGAATATTTAAAGACCCCCCCCCCCAAACTAAACCTGGTAACTCAATTTCACTTCTAGAAAGTCTAAATATCCACCTTTTCTTGGGCAACAGAGTTTCAGACAGATGGGTTCTAAAGATAGATCATCAAGGTTACAGATGGCAGTGGGAGGAAATTCCTTCTTTCCAGGGGGGTAATCCCTCAACCAGCACACCAGACTCTCTTATTTCCACCTGTCCTTCATTACATGCTGTCTTATGATGTGATAAAACCAGTTCCTCCTTCTCAGATGAGGAAAGGTTTTTATTTAAGGATATTTTTAGTGCCAAAGAAAGAAAATGCCTGGGGACTAGTTTTGGACGTTTCTTTTCTAAACCTGTTGGTGATAGTGCCCAAATTCAAAATGATGTCACTTCACCACCTATCACCTCTTCTTCCTCTATCAAGATTCCTGGTAACACTAGACTTAAAAGATGTTTATCATCACATCCCTATTCAATCAGACTTCACGTGTCTCTTAAGCTTTCTGTGTCTGGATCACATTATCAGTTCTCTGCCTTACCATTTTGACTATCTGCTGAACCAAATGTGTTCACAAAGTGTCTACCTCAGGTTATAGCTCACTGCAAGCTACAGGGTATCCATATTTTTCCATATTTAGATGACTTGCTTATCTTTACAGAGCCTTTTTCAAAGTGCCAAGAATCTCTCACCTGGGTGAGAGATCTCTTACACAAGCTGGGACTCCAAGAGAACATTCAAAAGTCTTTGTTTGACTCCTTCACACACAATTCTGTTCCTGGGGTGTCAGCTCAGCACTTCAGTTCAAAGACCATTTCTTCCTCAGAAAAACAGATCTTTATCTAGATCTGTTTCTAAGGTTTTCCACTTGGACTTTGTCACTGTGAGGGAATATCACAGGATTTTGTGTCTCATGGCATCTATGATTCTTATGATACCCCTAGCAAGACTCCACATGAGAAAGAAACAATGATATCTGAAGTCTCTTTGGTCCCATGTCCAACATCCTTTGACTTTTCAAATCCCATTGTTGGGGTTTGTCCAAAGAGAAATCACTTGGTGGAAATAACAAATATCTTTAAATTCAGGTTTCCCCTTCTCCCTCCCTGTTTCAAAGCAGTCAGTTACCACAGATGCACTGGACTTTGCTTGGGGAGCAGTTTCAGGAGGGAAAAAAGTGCAAGGTGTTTGGGACACCAAGGACAGACACAAGCAATAAATAGAAAAGTGATGCGTGCCCTGATCAAGGCACTCAATTTCTGAATCATCCTTGGTCCCAGGGACCTCTTCAAGTTGTTAAAGACAATACTACAGTCAACCCTTTGCAGACCAGCAATATTGACTGGGGATATAGTTTCACAGCACAATATCACTCTACAGGCATCCTAGATTCCATCAGAACAAAACTGTGTTTCAGACAAGCTGAGCAGGACAAGGGTAGAATGTAAAATACATCACCGGGGGGGGGGTCTCAGATTTGATCCATCTGTGGAGAATTCCTCAAGCAGACCTATTTGCCTCCACTCTGAGCAATCCTTTGGGAAGCTTCTGCTGCAAGACTCCATGCAAGAAGGCCTGGAAGACTGATGACTTTTTTTTCCATGGACAGGAATATTCCTGTAGGCTTTTCCACCATTTCCACTGATATCCAGGGTGCTTCTGAAGATTCAGAATTAATCCTTAAAAATCATTGTAGTGACGCCCTTCTGGCCCAGACAACTGTGGTTCTCCCTTATTTTGTAAATGCAAGCTTCCTCATAGACTGGATCTACTGTCACAAAAACAGGGGTGTTTGATTCACTCCAATCCCAATCAACTATAACTGATGCCTGGATGAGTCTTATTTCCCTTTAGGCATCTGTTCACTGAGGATGTGCAGGAGGTACTAATGGAAGCAAGAACACCTCGTACTAGAAAGTCATATATTAGTAAATGGAAAAGGTTTTCTAATTGGTGCCAACAACATAGAGCTAGTTGTTCTCTGTTTTACAATATTTATGTAAATTATAATCATATGGCCTTTCTTACTCCTCCACTGAGGCTTTTTTATTGGCCATTTTAGCGTATCTGCACATGGATCCTCTTCTTTCAACGCATTCTCATGTCAAAATATTTTTGAAAGGGGCTCTGCATAAGAGGTCTCCAAGAAATCAGTGGCCTTTTCTTGGGATCTTAATTTTGTTTTAGAGGAGTTAGCACTTGCTTCATTTGAACCAGTTAACCTGGCTGACTTGAGGTTCTTAACATGGAAAAAAGTTTTACTGATTCCTCTGAAGAAAACATATATAGCATTGGTGGTATAGTGGTGAGCATAACTGCCTTCCAAGCAGTTAACCCGGGTTCGATTCCTGGCCAATGCAAGAAATCTGTACATTTAATTCTCATCCTAAGGGGTGGTGAAAGCCACACACACTCTGGCTAGGCTTATAAATGCCCTAGGGCAGATAGCCTAGTATGAACCTATGAACAATAAAATATCACAGCATAAACTGAAACCAAATAAATAAATAATAGCACAGCGTAAAATGAAACCAAATCAAAAGCAACATGTTGTTGGAAAGATTAAAAGAAACAAGTTCTTTCACCAAACAAAACAGTTTTTAATCAAAATACATACAATTGTTTTCCTTCACATTAGTAATGAACGTATTCACTTCCTTTTTTGTATAACACTTAATTAGTAAAATAGCTCTAATCAATCAATGAAATCCATCAAGACACACACACACACACACATATATATATAAATTCTGTATTATTTACTAATTACATAACTTACTACTACTATATAAATGCTTTAATAATTATTTCTAATTACAAATAAAAATATTTATAGACACAGGTGCTCAGTCTTTAATTAAAGACACCTCACTTGCAGCATACCCATTACCTAAACCTGTCCAGATTTCAATACCAAAATACTGTTAATAGAAACCTTTTTCATTAATCCCAGGATATCCTGTTGCATTTAATTTCAACTGCCATGTCAATTCCTTCTTCTCAAGATATGCTTCCCAGTTCCCCCTCTTACATTTTTGAGATGCTTTTTCTAAAATAAATATTTTCAAACACTGGAGCAGCTGCTACTCCCATTGGTACTCCACTCCTGCGTATCATAATCACCTTCAGAATGTACACAATTAACTAAAATCATATCCATCATCTCAACCACAAAATTAACCGATTTATGGCTCATATTTGTTTCTATATACAACGCCTCCTGAAACCACTAAAGTCCTTCTTCGTGAGGTATAACTAAAAAGAGCTAATATATTTGCTAATATTATTTTATGATATTGGGAGAATAAATATATTTTAACAACAATGATTATTATGAATGATTTTAACACATTTCCAATTCCTTGATGATATGTTAATTATATTGAAGGGGACACAATAAATTAAGAGAATTTTATTGTTATGTTAATGAAGTGACAGAATTTTTTAAGTTTACGATGGATTACAATTGTGCAGAAATTAATTATTTGTATTTTATGCTTAGTAAAGATTGTGGTAAAAGCAGGTTTAAATCAAATATTTTTGGACGGTTACCTGGTCTAATAGTTACTTGCATTTTAGAGTGTTCACCTGATGTAGTATTAGAGAAAAATGTGTATCTCATGATTATTCTTCACAAAAGGTATATTAACTTACAGCTTCTTCACAAACATGTTTGATGAATTATTTAATATTTGTTCGTGTTAAAAATGATATGTAGTATAGATGCATAGTTATGCAAATCACAGTTACTTATTTAGTTCTGAGTGTTTCACAACTGCATTCTAATATCAAGCTGCAAGTGTATTAACAGATGACTGAATGTAAAAAAAAAAAAAAAAAGTGCTGAAGGAGTTAAGGGACGTGGTGGTGCTGCAGTAGCATTGTTGCCTCACAGTAAGACGCTGTCCGGTTCAACTCTCAACTAGAGCATCTTCTGCGTGGAGACATGCGTGAATGGGCATACCTTCATTGAAGGTTCTGCGTCAGGGCTGGCAACTCAGTACGTAAAAATCAACTGCCAATCATTAGCGGACTGGAGTTCCGCTATGGCGACCCCTAACCGGGAAAAGCCGAAAGACACAACAACAACATAGACTGGCTTCTGAAAGCAAGAAAGAACACACTGTATATAAGCTCTGACCTTTCCAGGCTGGGATGGATAGTTACAAGGAATGTTGGGGAGTTAGAATGTACTGGTAATAAATTGTACAAGATCAAAAAAACAAGACTGCTTAACAAGCCAGGTGGCCTGTACTTTTCTAAAACATTATTGGTACTAAAAAAACATGATTGTTCACATGCAGCATTAAGCGAGAAGCACGAGGGACTGCAGAAATCCTATTTGACCACGTCAGTATTCTGCATGCATGTTACTGATAAGAAATTAAATAAAGAGTGTGTATTTTTGCTGCTTGGTGACACTGATTTAAATTGTGTAGATAGTCTCCCATCACTGACGTATGTGGATTTAAATAAAAAGAAAATGTTTTGCACATCCTGAAGAGTTATTCTTGACTCAAGACTAAAGGTAATTAATGTTATTTATGTGTGTTTTAAACTGCACTTTAACAGTAGCAAAAGAGAAATTTAGTTAAAAATCAATTTGTGAGGTTGTCCAGGATGACACCTGAAGACGGTGACTTTGAAAATGGGGTGAAACAACTTAGTAAAATGTTTATGGATTGGGCTTATCGAGTGAAATTTGTTTGGGAAGTAGCTGGTGAAGTGTCAAAGGCCAGAGAAGGTAGGTTTTCTCCAGTATTAAGACAGAAAGGTTATATGAGTACTGCCATTGGAAAGAGGGATGATTTTTAAGACAGCATTATTATTAACTAATAGTGTGATAAAAATATTATTTTAAAGAACTGGAATGAAGTATTTGGGAGTTTTAATTTACTAGATTCCATTGGAGGTAGTACTCAGATTTGTGTTTAAAAGAATATTATGAAGAAGGGTAACAATAAAGAAGGTGAATTTAGAAACGGGATGATATCAAAGTGTGGAGCATGTAAACAATGTAGATTTATTTTTAAAGGTAGTAACATTGTTATAGCTAACCACCCTAGGGTAATTAAATGCAAGGGAAGATATAACTGTGTTGTAGAATGTTTATCAAGTGATGACTTCTATGTGGGAAAAACAGAGAGAGCATTAAAAAGTAAAATTTATGAACTGTGTATTGCACTGTCTAAGAAAGATGATAAAAACACCTTATTTAAACACACTTTTAGATGTGAGATTTTTTTTATGTAAACAAACATGGCAGATGGTAAGTTTTGCAATTTAAGGGAAATTATCAGGTTGTATAGTAAAAGTTTATTAGATAATGGTTAAACATTGCTGTGTTTGAGAGATTATCTAACCTCGCTGGGACCGGACCTTAGCCTGGATAAATTAATGGCTGGTTAAGCAGAAAATAGAATGTATAGGTTTTAAATCAGCTAAATTAACAGGATCTGTGTTAGTATGCATTTTTCTAATGAATATGAAGTCTAAAACTCAAATGTCTGTCATTATTTAGCACAGAGGAGGCAGACGTATTGTTTTCTGTTGTCTTTTGCTAGGGCTACAGCAGAAATTTGATGACCAGATAAAAGGGAGTCTAATGTATTTTTTATTTTAGAAGAAGTATCTCAAAATGTAAGGGGGGTACTGGGAAGCATATCTTGAGAAGAAGGAATTGACATGGCAATTTAATTAAATGCAACAGAATATCCTGGAATCAATGAAAATGTTTCTATTAACAGTATTTTGATATTGAAATCTGGGCAAGTCTAGGTAATAGGTATGGTGTAAGCTAGGTCCCTTTGAGTAATGATTGAACACCTGTGTATGTAAATATGTTTATTTGTAATTAGATATAATTATTAAATTATTTATATAGCAGTAGTAAGTTATGTAATTTTTTTTAGTAAATAATACAGAAATATATATATATATATATATATATATATATATATATATATATATATATATATATATATATATATATAGGTCTACTTCAAAACATTGATTTAGACCATAACATCAAAAGTTCAGAGAACTAAAAAGTTAGAACATCGAAATTACATAACAATGAAAATTTAAATCATTGAGTCTTATATCATTGAAAGTGTTACATGGTTATGGTTTAAAGTGTTCATTTTGTAGTATCACTTTAAGAAGTTGTAGTATGTAGTAAACAAACATGGCATATGGTAAGTTTTGCAATTTAAAAGAAATTATCAGGTTGTATAGTAAAAGTTTATTAGATAATGGTTAAACATTGCTGTGTTTGAGTGATAGATTTATTAGCTTGAAAGAAGTCATGTTAGTGTTGTGGAACGTGATGGGATAAGTGAGTAGGGGAGTATGTTTTGTCAGTATGTGCGTGTTGTCAGGAAAGTAGAGGTACATGTTTGAGATATTATTTGTATATTCTGTATGCAGATTGCAATACAGTGGGGAATGGGAAATTTACCTTGTCTACACTGTAGTGCAATCTTGGAGTTGGTATATTCAATTTGCAAGGGGTGTGGGGATCACAGGGGGCTTGCTCCCCTGCTGAAAGGTTGAAACAAGTGTGTTTGTTGGTTTAGTTATGTTTGAGGTGGAGGGGGTATTACTAATGTGTGAACTGTAATATTCGATGTTATGGAATGCAATGATTTAAATTTGCAGTGTTATGTGGTTTCATTGTTCTAAGTTTTCAGTGTTATGTGTTTTCAATGTTATAGTCTCAATGTTTTGTGGTTCAACATTATAGTAATTCAGTGTTTTGAATTATATATATATATATATATATATATATATATATATATATATACACACACACACATACAAGAAAGTTATCTCAGTTGCAAGCTTTTTTTAAACACCTTTATTAAATTGTCACTTAAGACATAGGCAAACGTACATTAACAGAAAAGAAAACAAACCATTTAAACACTTTTCCATTTAAATGTTGGAATCAAACCGTGCACCACACGAACTAAAATGTGCCTAGCATTGAGCAACATTCTACCATTTCCACTGATGATGCCACAATACCAATATAAAATGACTGACTTTAATAATTAGCTTAGCTACTAGTGTCATTCCAAAGGGGTCCAATATTTGTCAGTTTTGGAGAACATAACTTAACAGGCCACGCTGCTTTGCCAGGGTTGATCTTCATCTTTCACCACTAGCCTTTCAGATATAGGTCAAAACATTATCTACCCCTATAGTGCCTTTTTTAGGCATTGTTAAACACAAATCATCCAATATAGCGAAATCTACTCAGGATAAGCTGAAGGTATTACGGTTCAATGCTAGGAGACTCAACAAGAAGATAAACTCCCTGGAAGCACCCCTCACCCTAAAGAATGCTGACATCTGTGCAGTTACTGAAACATGGTTCAAAGCCATGGAAAGCACCATGGCAGTGCATGGCTGTACTGCCTTTCACATGTTCTGATCACTCACTGCACATGAAAGGGCAAAAGGTGTAGGTGTATCCATCTATATAAAGGATAAGCACACCTCAAGGCTGGTCAAACAATATGATGTGCTTGAGCTACTACATTTCCAGCTAACCATAGGAAAAATCCATTACTATTTATTTATTTATTTTACATTTGTTGACCGGGATAATCCATTTGGGTGTGAGCCCATTTTCAGTGGAGGCCCAGAGAGAAAAGCTCCAATAAAACAAGAATAACATTGACAGGTACAGTGTCGGTTTTACATAGAATTTAACAGAAATGTTTAGAGATAACAAAGAAAGTACAATATAAAATAGGCACTTTAGTGAAAAGGAGAAAGTTATTACAATATATTAAACTCATGTTTGTATATATATATATATATATATATATATATATATATATATATATATATATATATATACTTTTTTTTTAGAGCAGATGTCCATCTTTAGTTGATCATTTGAATACACTATAATACATGTACATATGTATACCCTTACAAAAGAAAAGGAAAAAGAATTATCAAATTATACTTTTATTGTAGGTAGCTGATAGCTGTTGTTAACGAAATTTAGGGGATGAAATTTGATGTGGGCTTATGTGATATTAGCCTGGCTTGGTGCAGGAGCAGAGCCAGTTATTAGTGAGGTGGTCTTTGAGCAGAGTTTTGAATTGGTGTAGGTTGATACCATTTAGGGTGTCCTGGGGGATTGAGTTCCAAAGTTTAGAAATGTGGTGTAAGTAGAGGACGTCCCAGGCTTTGTTGTTGCTTTTGGATACTTGGAGGAGTGTTTTATGTGAGGATCAGACTTGCCGAGTGTTGGCACATGATTGGAGTATTTGTTGTAGGGCTGGTATATTAGTTGGTGGGTAAAGGCAAGTTGGGTACAGGTTAGTTGTTGTAGGAGTTCTAGCCAATTTATTTGTTGTAGGGCAAATCAGTGGTGGGACCTATATGGGGAGCTAGTGGCGAACTTGGCTATTTTATTGTAGGGTGATTCAAGTTTGGTAGGGTCAGTTTTGTTAAGGTTTGTAAAGATGGGAGAAGCATAGAAAACAGTAGATAAGAGATGAGCCCTGATGATGCTTAGTCTAGATTGGCTAGTTAGGAAAGGATTAATTTTGTAAAGAGAGCCTAGTTTGATGTGTTTTTTAATGGTTTGAGAGAGGTGTAGGTCGAATTTTAATTTACTATCAGTTGTGACATGGGGTTGATGAATGAAGAGAATGAGAGGGAAAGAAGGTTGGATGATGTAGGGATAGCGAATCATGAAGTACAATGGATTAGCAAGGAGGAAGTAAGGATAGCTATGAAGAGGATGAAGAATGGAAAGGCTGTTGGCCCAGATGACATACCTGTGGAAGCATGGAGGTGTTTCGGTGAAATGGCAGTGGAGTTTTTAACCAGATTGTTTAATGAAATCTTGGAAAGTGAGAGGATGCCTGAGGAATGGAGAAAAAGTGTTTTGGTACCAATTTTTAAGAATAAGGGTGATGTGCAGAGCTGTAGTAACTACAGAGGGATTAAATTAATCAGTCACAGCATGAAGTTATGGGAAAGAGTATGAAAGCTAGGTTAAGAAGGGACGTGATGATTAGTGATCAGCGGTATGGTTTCATGCCAGGAAAGAGCACTACAGATGTTATGTTTGTTCTGAGAGTGTTGATGGAGAAGTGCAGAGAATGTCAGAAGGAGTTGCATTGTGTTTTTGTAGACTTAGAGAAAGCATATGACAGGGTGCCTAGAGAGGAGTTGTGGTATTGTATGAGGAAGTCAGGGGTGTCAGAGAAGTAAGTAAGAGTGGTACAGGATATGTACGAGGGTAGTGTGACAGCGGTGAGGTCTGCTGTGGGAGTGACGGATGCATTTAAGGTGGAGGTGGGGTTACATCAAGGATCAGCTCTGAGCCCTTTCTTATTTGCAATGGTGATGGACAGGTTGACGAACAAGGTCAGACAGGAGTCCCCATGGACTATGATGTTTGCAGATGACATTGTGATCTGTAGTGAGAGTAGGGAACATGTGGAGGAGACCCTGGAGAGATGGAGATATGCTCTAGAGAGAAGAGGAATGAAGGTCAGCAGGACTAAGACAGAATATATGTGTGTGAATGGGAGGGAGGATAGAGGAATGGTGAGGATGCAAGGAGTAGAGGTGGTGAAGGTGGATGAGTTTAAATACTTGGGGTCAATAGTTCAGAGTAACAGTGGGTGTGGAAGAGAGGTGAATACGAGAGTACAGGTAGGATGGAGTGGGTGGGGAAGAGTGTCAGGAGTGATTTGTGACAGACGAGTACCTGTAAGAGTGAAAGGGAAGGTCTACAAGAGGGTAGTGAGACCAGCTATGTTATATGGGTTGGAGACAGTGGCATTGACAAAAAGGCAGGAGTTTGACCTGGATGTGGCAGAGTTAAATATGTTAAGATTTGAACTGGGTATGACAAGGGTGGACAGGATTAGGAATAAGTATATTAGAGGGTCAGCCCAGGTTGGAAGGTTTGGAGACAAAGCCAGAGAGGCAAGATTACATTGGTTTGGACATGTGCTGAGGAGGGATGCTGAGTATATTGGGAAAAAGATACTAAGGATGAAGCTACCAGGTAACAGGAAAAGAGGAAGGCCTAAGATAAGGTTTATGGATGTGGTGAGAGAGGACATGCAGGCGGTTGGTTTGAAAGAGCATGATGCAGAGCACAGGATGAAATGGAAACAGGTGATCCACTGTGGTGACCCCTAACGGGAACAGCCGAAAGAAGATGATGATGATCAGTTGTGACACCTAGTAATTTGGTATGTGAGCTGGTGTTTATGATTGTGCTGTAGGAGGAGTGGATTTGAAAAGTCGCTGAAGGATTGGGTGTATTGGTGGGGGGGGGGGCGGTAGAAAGAGCATTAGTTTGGTCTTGTTTGGGTTCAGTATGAGGCTAGTGATAGTTAGCCAGGATTCTACTTCTAGAAAGGATTTTTGTGTTATAGCCTGTAGTTATGTTAGAGAGGGTGCGGAGCATATCTGGGTAGAGTCATCTGCATATTGGATGACAGAGGCGAGAGATGTGGATTTATGGAGTTGATTTATGAAGATGGTAAAAATAGAGGGTACTAATATGGAGCCTTGTGGAACTCCTATGTTAACAGGGAGCAAAGATGATAGCTCCTGTTGCCATCTAACAGCCTGCTGGCGTTTGGTTAGATAGCTGTGCAACCAAGCTAGGGAAGAATGACTAAGTTGTAATGTGGTGTGAAACTGTGTCGAATCCCTTTGAGAGATCTAGAAAGATGGATAAGACATATTTATTCTGATTTCTGTGTTCATTTATTGTGTTAGTAAAACTGAGGAGGGTGGTTGTGGTGCTGTGGTGGGGGAGAAAACCACGTTGTGTGTTTGATAGATGGTTATTGGAGAGAAGGTGGTTTAGAAGCTGGGAGTGAATAAATTTTTCTAGTATTTTGGAGAGAGGTGAAAGAATGACAATAGGCCTGCAATTAGTAAGCTTGGTAGAGATACCACCTTTATGCAGTGGGGTAATATAGGAAACTTTCCAGATTAGTGGGGCATAGTTCTCGGAGATAGAGCAGTTGATGAGGATATAAATGGGGTAGGCTATGACTTCGGGAGGCAGCTTTGAGGAATGCTGATGGGAGGGTGTGAACAGCTAGGCTGGTGGGCTTGAGCTTACTGAGTAGTTTCTTATGGTATGGGTTGAGACGGGGTTAAAGGAGAAGGAGTTTACACCCTCATTTTTAGCTATGGGGATTGTAGTAGTGATGTTTTGGTCGTAGTTAATAAGTGAGTGAATTGTGTTTATGAAAAAGGAATTGAATTGTGTAGCGATGTTATCATTTGATGGGGGTGTGGTAGCATTGAGGATGGACATACTACCAGGTTCCTGGAATTTGTCTATAGTGGCCCAGAATATTTTGGGGTTGTTTTTGTTTCTTTGCTGTGCAGTGATGTAGTAGGATTTTTTGTCAGCTTTTATCTGGAATTTGGCTTTATTCCTAAGTTGTTTGAAAAGTAGAAGTTTGTCATTGCTTTTGTTAGTTAGCCAGTGTTCCCATGCCTTGTCACTTTCTTTTAGTAGGACTTTGGTGTTGTTTGTAAGCCAGGGTGTGTGGTGATGTTTTATTCTAGCTATTCTGCAGGGGGATAGGCTGTTTCGCATGTTGAGGAAGGTGGTGTTAAAGCACTGAACGGTGTCATCTAGTGGTAGTGTTTTGAGGGGGGACCAGTTAATTTGTTAGAGAAGGGAGTTGAAAGTATGGGTATTAATTTTTTCTTGTTGTGGATTAGCCTATAGACTACTTGTCTGGGTGGACTAAGATTGTTTCTGGTTAGGTATGTGGGTAGGTGCTCACTTATGGTACTGGGGAGGCATCCTGCTAGAAGGAATATGTTATTTTTATTTGTGAGAATCCAATCTAGGATGGATTGTTTGTTGGAGGTTTTGTCTATTCTTGTGGGGTTTTGTATGAGCTGGGAGAAACCATAAGGGTTTATGAAATTGGATGGATTATTGGAATTATAGGTGGAAGGTTGTAGATAGCCAGTGAAGTATGTCTTCAATTGTGCCAGTGTTATCTCCTGTAGGGATATAGATAGCCACTATGATTAGTGTTTTGTTGTTGTCGATATTCAGTTTGGTGATGAGTAATTCCGCATTGTTAGATGTAGGAAGTGTGGTGATAACTTCTAGGACTAGATTTTGTTTAAACATTATTGCTACACCTCCACATTTATTTTGACGATTGATTCTATATATGTTGAACCCTGGAGGAAATATTTCATTGTTTTTGACATGTGGCTTAAGCCAAGTTTCAGTCAGAATGGTTATCTCAGGGGAATGTAAGTCAATTAGTGCATGGAGGTCATGGATTTTGTTTAGTATACTTCTAAGATTTATATTAAGAAACAGCAGGGAGTGTTGTTTGGGGGTGGGGGGTATGGTGGAGTTAATTGAAGTGTAAGTGTAAGTTTGTTTATTAATCGTCTTGGGGCCAGGGCTGGGGTAGATGTCACCAGTGTGTTTTAGTTTTGGTAATATATGAAATAAAGTTTTTATAAGTTTGCTTAGTTGTTTGCGGTTTCTAAATAGTGGTTCATTTTTGTGTCTGGTTTGGTGGTATTTAAGTGGGAGGTAGTCTATTTTTGTGTTGTTGTAGAGGTTGCATGAAATTTGGGAGTTGTAGTGGTAGGTTATGGGCAGTGGAGTGTTGGTGATGGAGTTGGTGGGGTGGTCATAGAAGATGGAGGTGTGGAAGTTAGTTAAATAATAAAGAAGGGCTAGTGTGAATAGATTGGCTGTGTAGAGAGATAAGATAGTAAATAGTGTTTGTTTTAGTGGATGTAATGTATGTTTTAGTGAATGCAACACTGTGTGCTTTATTAGTATGTTGAGGTTGTTAGAGTAGGACTAAAAGTGTGTGGTTAGAGTGTGTTGTGAGATGTTGGAGGGGGGAGGGTGATAGTTGTGAATTTGTGGGAATGTGGTAGAGCAGGGTTTAAATCAGATAGGGTGAATATGTGGGAGGTGTTACAGGAGCTGAATGTGTAGGTGGATATGTGTTGTATTGTAATGGTGGGGGAAGGGGGTATAGTGAAGACTGGCCTGTTTTGATTACAGGGTGTGACAACTGTTAGATGTGTATGAAACAAGAGGGTTGTTTGTATTGATAGCATCAATGTATTGATAGCATTTTGTAATGGTAAAAGGGATAGGGAATAGTCAAAGGTTAATATATGTGTGCTAATGGATGGGTATTGTTAAGATTCTACTTTATAATTGAAAGTTGTATAGGTGGTGATTGGTAGATATGCGTAAGTGGTTAGGTTTATATAAAGTTGAGTAATTTGGAGGTGGGAGGGAATGAGGGCAGGGTAGGGGAGCGGAGTGAAGCCCGAGGGTAACGACGGCGGAACAGAGAGGGCAGAGCCAAGTTCTATGACTGCACAGCAAGGAACACTCAGTTACTTAGACTGCCAGGTACCGTGAAAAGTATCTATGCAGTTGGCAATTTTGTAGACTAGGAATCCCTGCTAGCTACAGGTCCCCCACCATGAACCAGGAAACCCATACATCACTCTTAAATTTACTAGGATCACTTACCATTCAGCCCAGTACCATACTCATGAGTGATTTCAACTAGCCCTCCATTAACTGGGGAGCATAGACGACCAAACCAAACCTGGTAACTCAATTTCACTTCTAGAAAGTCTAAATCTCCACTTTTATCTTGGGCAACAGATAGTTTCAGACAGATGGGTTCTAAAGATAGAACATCAAGGCTACAAATGGCAGTGGGAGAAAATTCCTTCTTTCCAGGGGTTAATCCTTCAACCAGCACACCAGACTCTCTTATTTCCACCTGTCCTTCATTACATGCTGTCTTATGGTGTGATAGAACCAGTTCTTCCTTCCCAGATGAGGAAAGGTTTTTATTTAAGGATGTTTTTAGTGCCAAAGAAAGAAAATGCCCGGAGACTAGTTCTGGATCTTTCTTTTCTAAACCTGTTGGTGATAGTGCCCAAATTCAAAATGATGTCACTTCACCACCTATCACCTCTTCTTCCTCTATCAAGATTCCTGGTAACACTAGACTTAAAAGATGTTTATCATCACACCCCTATTCACCCAGACTTCAGGTGTTTCTTAAGCTTTCTGTGTCTGGTTCACATTGTCAGTTCTCTGCCTTACCCTTTTGACTATCTGCTGAACCAAGTGTGTTCACAAAGTGTCTACCTCAGGTTATAGCTCACTGCAAGCTACAGGGTATCCACATTTTTCCATATTTAGATGACTTGATTATCTTTACAGAGCCTTTTACAAAGTGCCAAGAATCTCTCACCTGGGTGAGAGATCCCTTACACAAGCTGGGACTCCAAGAGAACATTCAAAGTTGTTTGTTTGACTCCTTCACACATAATTCTGTTCCTGGGGTGTCAGCTCAGCACTTCGGTTCAAAGACCATTTCTTCCTCAGAAAAACAGATCTTTATCTAGATCTGTTTCTAAGGTTTTCCACTTGGACTTTGTCACTGCAAGGGAATATCACAGGATTTTGTGTCTCATGGCATCTATGATTCTTATGATACCCCTAGCAAGACTCCACATGAGAAAGAAACAATGATATCTGAAGTCTCTTTGGTCCCATGTCCAACATCCTTTGACTTTTCAAATCCCATTGTTGGGGTTTGTCCAAAGAGAAATCACTTGGTGGAAATACCAAATATCCTTAAATTCAGGTTTCCTCTTCTCCCTCCCTGTTTTAAAGCAGTCAGTTACCAAAGATACACTGGACTTTGCTTGGGGATCAGTTTCAGGAGGGAAAAAATTGCAAGGTGTTTGGGACACCAAGGACAGACACAAGCACATAGAAAAGAGATGCTTGCCCTGATCAAGGCACTCAATTTCTGAATCATCTTTGGTCCCAGGGACCTCTTCAAGTTATTAAGGACAATACTGCAGTCAACCCTTTGCAGACCAGCAATATTAGCTTGGGATATAGTTTCACAGCACAATATCACTCTACAGGTATCCTAGATTCCATCAAAGTAAAACTGTGCATCAGACCACCTGAGCAGGACAAGGGCAGACCCTCATGAATGTAAACTAGATTAGAGGGGGGGGGGTTCTCAGATTTGATCCATCTGTAGCAGACCTATTTGCCTCCACTCTGAACAATCCTTTGGGAAGCTTCTGCTGCAAGACTCCATGCAAGAAGGCCTAGAAGACTGATGACTTTTTTTTTCCATGGACAGGATTATTCCTGTAGGCTTTTCCACTGATATCCAGGGTGCTTCTGAAGATTCAGAATTAATCCTTCAAAATCATTGTGGTGATGCCCTTCTGGCCCAGGCAACTGTGGTTCTCCTTTATTTTGGAAATGCAAGCTTCCTCATAGATTGGCTCTACTGTCACAAAAACAGGGGTGTTTGATTCACTCCAATCCCAATCAACTTTAATTGATGCCTGGATGAGTCTTATTTACTTTTAGGCATCTGTTCACTGAGGATCTGCAGGAGGTACTAATGGAAGCAAGAACACCTGGTACTAGAAAGTCATATATTAGTAAATGGAAAAGGTTTTCTAATTGGTGCCAACAACATAGAGCTAGTTGTTCTCTGGTTTTACAATATTTATGTAAATTACAATCATATGGCCTTTCTTACTCCTCCACTGAGGCTTTTTTATTGGCCATTTTTTTTGGCCATTTCAGCATGTCTGCCCATTGATCCTCTTCTTTCAGTGTATTCTCATGTCAAAATGTTTTTGAAAGGGGCTCTGTATAAGAGGTCTCCAAGAAATCAGTGGCCCTTTTTTGGGATCTTAATTTTGTGTTAGAGGAGTTAGCACTTGCTTCATTTGAACCAGTTAACCTGTCTGACTTGAGGTTCTTAACATGGAAAACAGTTTTACTGATTCCTCTGAAGAAAACATTAAAATATCACAGCATAAACTGAACCAAATCAAAAGCAACACACTGTTGGTAAGATGGTAGGAAACAAGTTCTTTCACCAAACAAAAATATTTTTTAATCAAACTACTTACAATTGTTTTCCTTCACATTAGTAATGAACTTACTCATTTAATTTTTTGTATAACGATTAGTAAAATACCTCTAATCAATCAATGAAATCCATCAAGACACATAAATATATGTATGTATACATATCTATATATATATATATATATATATATATATATATATATATATATATATATATATATATATATATATATGGGTCTACTTTAAAACACAGACACGCAAAACATAGACGACGAGAACACCGAGACTGGAAGTTCAACAACTGAGATGACCGACAGTTTAAAAGCATGAAACTTCACATGCCCAACAAACAAAACAAATACCTTTTCCGAAAAACACACACACAACACAAGCACAACAAAAACCTTACAAACCTACATTAAACCTTACATACACAACTATCTATGCACTAACCTTAACCCAAACCCTAACCCTAAGGTCAGTCACTATCGCACACTCACCTAACCCGTGCCCTAACCCTAACTCACTTAACCTGCCCCTAACCCTAAAGTCTGTCACTATTGCACACTTACCTTACCCGTACCCTAACCCTAACTCTGCCCCTAACCCTAAAGTCTGTCACTATTGCACACTTACCTTAACATGTTGGTGTTCTCAGCGTCAGGCTTTTAAACTGTCGGTCATCTCAGTTGTCAATCTTCCAGTCTCTGTGTTCTCGTCATCTGTGTTTTGTGTGTCGGTGTTTTAAAGTAGACCCATATATATATAAATTCTGTATTATTTACTAATTACATAACTTACTACTAATATATAAATGCTTTAATAATTATTTCTAATTACAAATAAAAATATTTATAGACACAGGTGCTCAGTCTTTAATTAGAGAGACCTCGCTTACAGCATACCCATTACCTAAACTTGTCCAGATTTCAATACCAAAATACTATTAATAGAAACCTTTTTCATTAATCCCAGGATATCCTGTTGCATTTAATTTCAACTGCCATGTCAATTCCTTCTTCTCAAGATATGCTTCCCATTCCCCCTCTTATATTTTGAGATGCTTTTTCTAAAATAAATATTTTCAAACACTGGAGCAGCTGCTGCTCCCATTGCTACTCCTCTCCTGCATATCGTAATCACACTCAGAATATACATAATTAACTAAAATCATCTCCATCATCTGAACCACAAAATTAACCGATTTATGGCTCATATTTGTTCCTATATCCAATGCCTCCTGAAACCACTCAAATCCTTCTTCATGAGGTATAACTAAAAGAAGCTAACAATTGTTATATATTTGCTAATATTATTTTATGATATTGGGAGAATAAATATATTTTAACAACAATGATTATTATGAATTATTTTAACACATTTCCAGTTCCTTGATGATATGTTAATTATATTGAAGGGGACACGATCAATTAAGAGAATTTTTTTGCTATGTTAATGAAGTGACAAAATTTTTAAAATTTACGAAGGATTACAATTGTGCAGAAATTAATTATTTGGATTTGATGTTTAGTAAAGATTGTGGTAAAAGCAGGTTTAAATCAAATATTTTTGGACAGCTACCTGGTCTAATAGTTACTTGCATTTTATGAGTGTTCACCTGA